>NC_135852.1:9925051-10002551 GCF_029677425.1 Wolffia australiana
TCCCATTCATCGGCGGGATACCATAAGTATATGCTAGCTGGTATGAATCCCTCCTCAACCATTCGTTGACGTAGTTAGCAGGGTCAGCCCGGATAAAGTGAATGCAGACAATAGAATGCGGGCATGGAATGCCCGTGATAGCCCAATATCTGCAGGTACAGTGATGGGCACGCAGGTCAACCATGTATCCTTCTCCACGTGTGCTAACCTTGAATTTAAGATGGCCGGCATGGATAACTCTGCATGCCCTACACTTGAGTCTATTATCTTCGAGTACCCGTCTTATCCAAGGGCATAGTGAATCAGCACTCTTCGAGAATATCTCCCTGTTCTTAGCTATACGTTCTATGATTGCCGTTCTAATGTATTCCAACATGTCGATGATGGGTTTAGACCTACTCGGCAAGATGAAGCTATTGAAACACTCAGACATATTTTTATCAATAAACTCATATTTCGGCTTGTCAGAAATAAAAGCCCTGCAAAACTTTTGTACTCCTACCTCCAGAAGATCTTGCGCGGGTTCTGCTTTCAATGTCTTCATTTGTCCGATGACGCTCTGGAATCCTTCACAGGTTGTACACTTAACTGCTTTCCAAAATAGGTTCCTCAAGATGTCAGTGGAATGTCCCTTCTTTATCCAATTTACATAAATATGTCTTGCGCAATTCCTGTGCTCCGCATTCGGTAACAAACCTGCCACTGCATTCTCGAGACCCTGAGAGATGTCAAGGCGTATCAAGGTATTAGTGCACAACATTGATTCCACCTTAGTCAAGTAAGTCTTAGAATAAGTAGTATAAACGGAACGACTCAATTAAATACCTTTTGCTGATCACTTACAATCGTCCAACCGCAGCCATCAACAATTCCTGAATCACGGATCAGCAGGCTGATAAACCAAGGCTGATTTTCCCCTTCTACCACCGCCCAAGCTATAGGGAACATCTGGTTATTCCCATTCCTCCCCACGGCGCTCAACAACTGCCCTTTCAATTCGGTTTTCAGGAAACAACTATCCAACCCAATCACTGGTCTACAACCCTCAAGGAACCCCCTTACTAGAGATTCTAAGCAAATGTAGAGTCTCTTAAACCTAGCCAAAGAATAATGAATGTCGTGCTCCACCTCCAACTGGAAAGTACTATTCATATTCACTTTCTGTAACTCGGCCACATAGCAGGGTAGCATGTGATACTGCTCATTCAAAGAACCTTGAAGCATCTTGCGCGCCAACGACCTTGCATTATAACAGGTGGGTCGCGAAACTATGATTCCATACTTTTCTTGCAATTCTCGCAGCATATCTACTACCTTATAGTTCATATCCCTTCGAATAGTCTCTAAGAAGTGTTCTGCGATCCAACGATAATCGGCGTGTATATTCGTTGGATCCGTATAGCACATACGTTCATCATTTAATGACTTTATGACAAAGGCCTCCCTCGTAGGACCCCAACTAGCATATATCCTCCATGGACAATGTTTATGGCATGCAACTTCCACTATATTCTCCGTAGACCTTTCAAACCTAACATTGAACCCATTGCATATGGCGTAGTTCTTCACAGCTGATTTAAACTGTGAACCTGATTCAAATGTCATGCCCAATTGAAATGTAATATTTTCGAGGGGTCACCCAGGATCATATCTTGTACCGCTGTTTGAGGCCCAAATTTTTTCACCCTCGTCATCACTATAGAACTCTTTTTGATGTTCTTCTCTTCTACTCCTCTGCCCCTCAACAAATTCTTCATTCCATTCTTCGCTTGAATATCCATCGGGATCAGTTGAGCACACATCGCTTGAATCCAGACCAAAAACAATACTTCTGTCATCAGCCCTAGTGGACAAACGGATACAACAGAATAATTTAATTACTTACAAAGAGGAAATTTAGTTATGAATAGGATACTTACATTCTGCTTCTTCTTCCTCTTCTTCTTCTTCCTCTTCTTCCTCTTCTTCTTCTTCCTCTTCTTCCTCTTCCTCCTCTTCCTCTTCCCCTTCCTCTTCCTCTTCTTCTTCTCCTTCTTCTTCCTCTTCCTCTTCTTCTTCTTCTCCTTCTTCTTCCTCTTCCTCTTCTTCTTCTTCCTCTTCTTCTTCTTCTTCTTCTTCTTCTTCTTCTTCTTCTTCTTCTTCCACTTCTTCCTCTTCTTCTTCTTCTTCTTCTTCTTCTTCTTCCTCTTCTTCTTCTTCTTCTTCTTCTTCTTCTTCCAATGAGAGAAAGGTGATGCGGCGTTGAGAAGAGAGAATAACGGCGCGAATGGGGTTTGATGTGATATTCACATGCTATTTATACCCGCGAGGAGAGAGAATGTGGAAGGTTGACCGCTGACTGTCGACAGCGGAGGAAGAGAGGCGGCGTTGACGGCGGACGGAGAGGGGCGGCGTCGATGGCGGCGAAAGAGGGGCGTCGTCGACGGCGGACGGAGAGGGCGGCGTCGGTGGCGTCCGGAGACGGGCGGCGTCGGCGGGCGCGGGCGGCGGCGGGCGGCGTCGGCGGCAGCGAGGGACCGAGTCAGCCGGCGGCGGGAGACGGAGACGGGCGGCGGCGTGGGCGGACGGACCCCGGCGTCGTCGGCGGTCACCCGGTGACGTGGATGCCACCGTGGAGTCCACCTGGCGCCACAGTGGAATCCACGTCACCGTTTAACCGGCGGTGGAAAATTCAATGCCAAGTGGCGTCTTCTCATTTGTCCATGCTATTTTCTTTACAAAATCTGAAAGTTGATGCTATTTCCTTTACAAAACTGAAAGTTCATCCAAACAACTAAGTTTCCAGCGTAGGGAGAGGATCTGATCTTGTGGCTGGGCAGTGCTATGGAAATGATACTGAGCAAGCCAGCCCAATCGGGTGGACGCACAGGATACGGAAGCGCAGAAATCCAGATCCTCCCGGCGGCACTATTAAAACGGAGACTCGTCGCCTGTAGTCTCCTCAAGTCGAGTTTCAGCAGTCCCGCCTTCCGTCAACTTCAAACTAGTACTCGACTTCCTGCCCCAGAAGACGATGGCAGCCACCATGGCCCTCTCCTCCCCCTCCATGGCCGGTAAGGCGGTCAAGGTCTCCCCCGCCGGCTCCGAAGTCTTCGGCGAGGGCCGGATCTCCATGAGGAAGACGGCCGCCAAGCCCAAGCCCGTCTCCTCTGGCAGCGCCTGGTACGGCCCCGACCAGGTCAAGTACCTCGGCCCCTTCTCCTTCGAGGCCCCCTCGTACCTCACCGGCGAGTTCCCCGGCGACTACGGCTGGGACACGGCCGGGCTCTCGGCCGACCCCGAGACCTTCGCCAAGAACCGCGAGCTGGAGGTGATCCCACACGCTGGGCCATGCTCGGCGCGCTGGGCTGCGTCTTCCCCGAGCTGCTCGCCCGCAACGGCGTCAAGTTCGGCGAGGCGGTCTGGTTCAAGGCCGGGTCGCAGATCTTCAACGAGGGCGGGCTGGACTATCTCGGCAACCCCAGCCTGGTGCACGCGCAGAGCATCCTCGCCATCTGGGCCACGCAGGTCGTCCTCATGGACCGCTCGGCGAGGTGGTCGACCCGCTCTACCCCGGAGGCAGCTTCGACCCGCTGAACCTGGCCGAGGACCCCGAGGCCTTCGCGGAGCTGAAGGTGAAGGAGATCAAGAACGGCCGCCTGGCCATGTTCTCCATGTTCGGCTTCTTCATGCAGGCCATCGTCACCTGCAAGGGTCCCCTGGAGAACCTGGCCGACCACCTCTCCGACCCCGTCAGCAACAACGCCTGGGCCTACGCCACCAACTTTGCACCGGGGGACTAAGGTTTCGTGGGGCCCTTTATACCCGTGTCGGATTCTTTCTCAAATCATGCTTATTGGGGCATCTTGCGGATGGTTTTCTGGGGTCGTCTGCGTTCCGATTTTGTAAATTATCGCTCTCAATATTGAATGAATATCAAATTTACAATCGCATATAATCTCGAATTTGTTGAAGACAAGGTATCATCAGGTAAGTGTTTTAACTAGAATAACGGCGAGACTTAGAGCCCATCTGAGTCAAAACAAAGGCTTCGGACTCAGAGCCTATCTGAGTCAATCTAAGAAGAAATAAGAAACGTTATAAGAAACAACCAATCACAGATCACCTAATAATCAACGAATAAGAAACAGCCACGTACCCCACATAATAGAAAAATGGGTAAATAGCACGGTACATCCCAAACTATGTCCAAAATCTGCGAGTTAACCTTAGCTTTTTTTTTGGCACGGTATATCCCAAACTCTCTAAGTCGACGGTGATATATCCCGGTGATGACATGGAATCCATCGTGGCTGCCAGGTGGATCTCCGGCCAGATTTTGACCTGGCGGAACCCGCCTGGCAGCCACGCTGGATTCCACGTCATAAGGGGATATGACGACCTGCCAAGGGTTTAACTTAAAGAGAGAGAGGCATTCTAGAGAGAGAGGCATTCTAGAGAGAGAGAAGGAGAGAGAGAGAGGCGGGCTAGAGAGATAGAAGGAAGAGAGAGAGGCGGGCTAGAGAGTGAGAGAAGGAGAGAGAGGTTCTAGAGAGAGAAATAGAGGTGTTCTAGAGAGAGAGGCATTCTATAGAGAGAGAAAGGGAGAGAGAGGCGTTCTAGAGAGCCCCGACCGAATCGAATCGCACGGGAGAGTGAGGCGTTTTTGAACGGAGACATAGACAGGGACAGAGGGGAAGGTTATCGGCGATCATTGTAGATATTGGAGAGAGAGAAAGAGAGTGAGAGAGGGGGTTCCGCCAAGAGCTCGCGGGCCTCGGCGGCCGACGGCAGAGGTGGTTTCGCCGCACTCTCCCGTGCGATTCGATTCGGTCGGGTCTCTCTAGAGCACCTCTCTCTCCCTTTCTCTCTCTATAGAATGCCTCTCTCTCTAGAACACCTCTCTTTCTCTCTCTAGAACCTCTCTCTCTCCTTCTCTCTCTCTAGAATGCCTCTCTCTCTCTGTAAGTTAAACCCTTGGCAGGTCGACATATCCCCTTATGACGTGGAATCCAGCGTGGCTGCCAGGTGGTTCCGCTAGGTCAAAATCTGGCCGGAGATCCACCTGGCAACCACGATGGATTCCACGTCATCACCGGGATATATCACCGTCGACTTAGCAAGTTTGGGATATACCGTGCCAAAAAAAAAGCTATGGGATGTACCATGTTATTTACCCTAGAAAAAGAGAAATACTAAAAATATTTAAACTAAAATATAGCCGTTGTGAACAAAGACCTATTCACAAAGGTTACCGAAAAAGGGAAAACGACGGTTACAGATCCAAAATCTCTTTCCCTGTTTCATCCCTTTCTGTAGCACAATAAAAACTCTGTGTATGTACTTGTTTTAGGTGCGGTGAATAAGAGTGATCTCCTATCTTCTCATTCTTTCATCCGTATATCTCTCCATCTCCTCTTGTTCATTTTTTCATGGTATCAGAGCCAATAGCTTAACAGCATCCGGTTGCCAGCAAGAAGGCAGATTCAAGGCCGAGTGTTGGAAGAGGCCCACAAGCTCCGCAGAATGTTGTCGCCTCACGCATACCTACTTCAGCAATGCTACCTACTGGTATGTCAATTCCTTTCAAATTGACACGTGATAACTTTCTACTATGGAAGATGCAGTTTATTCCATTGATCAAAAGTTGTGGACTTGCAAAAATCATAGAGCAAGATCCTCCTCCAATTTCATTCCTTGATGAAAATGGAATTATACATGGAAATCCCGAGCATGAAATGCGGCTTCGAATGGATCAGCATGTTTTCATGTTGATCTCCACATCTCTATTAGAATCGGTTTTACCTTACATTATAAGGTGCAATACTGCAAAAGAAGCATGGGAATCTATTTTCAAAAATGTGGCAATCAGAAACAAGTCCAAGATTATGAACCTGTATAGCAAGCTCCAAAGCATTACCAAGGGGACAATGACAACGGAGGAATATGTTCAGCAAATCAGGACTATTAATGACGAATTATCTGCAGCTGCACAAGTAGTAGATGAGTCTGTTGTCATCTTTAATTTACTTAGAGGATTAGGACCCGAATACAATGGATTTGTATCAGGGTTGAATGCTCATATAGATGGCATGACACTTGAAGATGTCATCTCCAAAATCAGAGGAGAGGATGAGTTGATGCCACAACGGAATAGAGGCACAGAAAGAAATTTTCCACCCATGGCAAATCAAACTCAGTACAATGATCAAGGGCATGGCTGAGGAAGATTCAATAGAGGAAGAGTGCGTCAGAATAAATTTGCTCCGAGATGTCAACTGTGTGGAAAATTTGGACATTGAGTGCATGATTGCAGAGAATGAGTTACGTGCTTTTTCTTAGATTGAATCAGATCGGCTCTGAGTCCGAAGCCTTTGTTTTGACTCAGATGGGCTCTGAGTCTCGAAGCCATTATTCTAGTTAGAACACTTACCTGATGATACCTTGTCTTCAACAGAATTCTCTCTCTCGATAGCCCTCTCTATCCCTCGATCAATCTGTTTATCTATGTCTCTCGCTTTACCTCCATCTTTCTCGTTCTCTATCGCCCCCTCTTTCTCATTCAATCTGTTTATCTATCGCCCCCTCTTTCTTGTTCTTGATCCCTCGATTGAAATATTCCTTTTTCTCTCCACAGTAAATGCTTAACACGATCCTCTCTCACGCTCAATCCCTTTCTCTCTCTCTCGCTCTCTCTCTCTTGAAATAACTTTTTTTTCCTCCACTCTCTCTCTCGCTCTCTCTCTCTTGAAATAACTTTTTTCTCCTCCACTCTCTCTCTCTCACTCTCTTTCTCTCAATTTGTCTCCCCCTCGCACTCTCTTTCGTGGTCTTGCTTTTTTTCTCCTTCTCTCGCACTCTCCTTCGTTTTGTCTCCTCTCTCAAACGCACACTCTCCCCTCGTAGTCTCTCTCTTTCTCTCTCTGCCCCACAAGCTCTCTCTCTATCTTTGTCGCACTCTCTCGCACTCTCTCGCACTCTCTCGCACTCTCTCTTGCTCTCTCGTACTGTCCTCTCTATCTCTATCTGTCTCTGTGTCTGTGTAGCCCCCCCCTCTCCCCCACAATCTTTCTCTCTCCCTTGACTTTTGACTTTTCTGGTCTCTATTCTCTCTCAATTCTTTCTTGTCTTTGTTTTCTCTCTTCACCAAGCCACTTTTTTGGACTTTTCTGCTCCACCTATTATTTCTCTTTCTATCCGCTATTTCATTCTCTCAACTGCCCAAAATGCTTGACTATTAGACCACTTTCTTTTCTCACTAACTCTCTCTTCCTCTCTTCCCTATGACCACCAAATTTGGCTTCTCTCATAACCTCTCACCCTCGACTTTCTCCAAAATTGACTTTTTCCGAACAATCTCATGTGTTGTGTCTGCCACTTTCCATTAAACAATCCAGGTTTCATTTGCTTTTGTAACTCCATGTTTTATTTCCATTTAAAAGGGTTATGAGATGCCTGTAAGAACCCTTTTTGCTTGAGTGAAGTTTTGCTTATTGGAAAAGAGTGATATTCTGGTGATAATGGCAACAGAAGGGACTATGTAACATCTTGTCCTCTACAGTGATCAACTTCTTGCGGGTTTGCCACTCCCTTTCTTAGCACTTGTCCCTAGACATCATTAACCATACCTCATATCCCATAATCTCCATCTCTCCTACATTATTCTCTCTTCTTCATATCTTCATCCTTTTCTAGCCTTACCCCATTTATGTTGTGGGTTCTCTTTTAGCACTCCACTTCCACCCTTCTTCAAATACAACTGAATATCTTCTCTCGTTAACCGGATTCTTTCACTCGCATTGTATAACTTTCCCATGACTTTTCGTATTCACTTTCATACTCCTTACATGGGGCTGCAATTCAATGTCAATCAAGGTCATTCAACATCAGAACACTCATGTTGTTGGCTCCCTTCTCCAAGGTACATTGTGATGCCTTCATTTTGAGATAATTGTTGGCTTTCTCCGAGCGGTTGTGTGATCTTGTGAGTCCATTTGCATTAGTCTTTGATTGGGCATTTCAAACCTTATACTTCCAAAAATCTGGGGATATCATATTCATTCTCAAGTTTGCCTTGTTTAGTTTGTAGCTTATAGATTCAGTCCCGCTTTATATGATGAAACACATTTCGATAACCTACACAAAATATTTTCTTACTATTATCTGGTATTACCATTGTTGATTTCTAGGCCTTGACATGGATGAAAACTCACAACAATTCACAGTGCAATACTTTCATCAGAATCAAAATGACATCAACCAAAATATTTATTCAAATCACATGGGCATAGATCACATCCGTAACTTTTTTTATCCTCAAGCAAAACTTCTCAAGCTTCTTAATTGTGCAGCCTCCAGGTGTATCTACACAATCCTTTACATGTCAAATGTCCTTCTCTACCTTGAAAAGTCCTGTTCATGCTCCATACTATCTCGATCACATCAGAAATGGAGACGAATGAAGGGGAGAACGGAGAAGATCAGGAAGAGCCTTGAAAAGTTCTGGCTATCGTGAGTTTTGTTGAGGGCCTTCCCCTATTCATACTAATAGTTTGAGGTTTACATAAAAACTGCTAAACTTTTAGTCCAAAAGATCATTTGCATGGGACCCTTTAGGCCTCTGTATTATTCTAGATAATGATTTAGTGTCCAATTAACCTTTATTGGCCTTCCAATTTAAATAACTATATCATTGTATATTAATTAATATATGATGAATTTAACCAAATTGATAAGATAAGACTCTAACTCGTTGGGCGCCAAGCTACACCTCATGCTTTAGAAGATACAAAGAACACTATCTCATGGAATATGTATGTCATCAGTCATCATGTACATATATTCCATTGTCCACTTGATGCTCCTAGGATGACTTTGGGTGTGGTCGATTGTCAAATCCTGATTGGTCATCAAAGTTAGTATTGATGCTTTCTGAAATTATCAAAGAACTCTTCATTGATATTTCATAATCTTGACTGAGTACTTCATCACATCATCTTCTTTGAGCTGTCTGCTCTTATATCAAGGGTGAAGAATCCCATCTTAACTTTCAATCATCCTTTACAAACTTCTTCATGCACTCAAACTATGAGTGTATCGTATTCTATGATAAGGAATTAGTAGGTCATAGTCAAAGTACAACTATTCATCCATAGGATATCTTTGGTGTCTCAAGTCCAATGACCACTTACATAAAAGTGGCATAAATCAACATGGATGAAAGTTTGGTATAATACATTTCAAGGATTTTTATGTATCAATTGAGTGAATTTTTTTGCACATGACTTATTTTTTTGCACTCTTTCTCTCTCTCTCTCTCTCTCTCTCTCTCTCTCTCTCTCTCTCTTGTACTCTCCCTATTTGAATCTCCCTGTCCTCTCTCTCCCTCTCTCAATGTCTCCTTTTCACTCTTTCACTCTCCTTCTATAAATTTTTCTGTATTAACATATCTCTCTCCCCCTCTCAAATGCTTATATCTTTCCCTTTTTCTCTCTCTTCCTCTTTCATGCTTATATATTTCCATCCCACTCTCACCCTCTTCCCACCTCTATCTCTTTCATTCTCCCTCTCTCAATATCTCTCCTTTCTCTCACTCTCTTCCTCTGCTCGCCCATCTCTGAATGTCTGAATTTTCCTTTCACTTTCTCCCCATGCCGACCTAATTTTATTTTACGCTCCCTTATCTCTTTCTCTGTCTCTCTCTCTCAATATCTTCCCTTGTCAAAATTTGTCTATTTCCCTCTCACAATTTAGGTAATCATCGAGCATGTTATTTGGGCAGGTCCGACTACTAGCTAAGGATGAAATAGTATAGATGCAATTTTTTTGATGATGCCTAGGTGGTGTGGATGTGCACATATTACACACATGGTGATGAGGTGTAATTCGGATATTTAGGATAAAAAGATCCTTATGTCTGGTGGATGAGCATAGTTAATATTAAATATGCAAGATAGTATTAATGATAAATAATCATGATATCGAGATAGAGAAATGGTAGATATGTTACTGATTGTTGTGGGTAATTTATTAAAAGTGGCGTGGAATAAAAAAGAAAGGGGAAAGCAATAAATTGAAATGAATAAATATTAAAAAATAAAATAAATGAAAAATTAAAGCAATAATTAAATGATCAAGTAAAATGAATGCAATAAGTAAACAAATAAGTCTTCATAGAAGAAACCAGACTCTAAATGAACAAAGTCAAAATCTAAATGATCTTAATTATTCTAGAAGATTGACGTGAGAGACAATGGGATTGTTAATGCAAAATCTTTTGTTCTCATGATAAGATCTTAATTTGGGATTGGTAATTCAATATTACAAACTTAATTTTATTCAAATAAGTCCAAATATATATTTTTTTGGAATTTTCATATATTGAGTTTATAATGATTTTGAAGCCAGAATACATATATATTTTAATTATTTTATGTTTCGTTTAATTTCAAATTAATATTGTGCACTTAATTGGGCTTTGCCAGATTTTCATATCTGATTTACTTGGATGGTAAGTGATCATTTGTTTTTCAAATAATCAGCAACATCAAGATATGAAAAATAGGCCTGTACACAATGAAAATGTGATTGGTAATTATTATTTTGCATATTTTTCACCTCATATTTGTATTAGTTATCAATCCTCCTAAAATAATAAATTTCCAACTAAGCTTCCTAATCTATATTTTTGTTTACTTAGTTTATTTCTGAAACTAACCCCACTTGGGTCCTCAAACTCAAGCAAATGCTTCTCACCTGTTTTGGGGTTTCAAATGAAATTCAAGACTTGTGGAAATTACATGGTGAGTAATGGATTAAAATAGAAGAAACACGTAAGCCCAAGCCATGACCGGGACTAGAACAGGATACCTAAGTGATGCCCCAGATAACAAGAGAGGCCCAATACACACCAAGTTCATTATTGGTGCCCTTTTACGCCTTGTTAATGATCTGGGTCAAATGGAGGACATAATTGTGTAACTAACCCACCATAGTTTTGGAAATTATACTATTTAACTAGAAACGTTAATGGCCTTAATCAAGGCTCCAGGATAAAGATATCATAGGATGCCAAAGTACATGAATTAAATTCAAGGGATGAGCCATTTAGAGCACTTATACTTATCATCATTTCCACTATTTCTATATGTCATCTTGGATTTATGCTCCCATTTTTTTGCTGACACCCTAGTGCATTGGACTTCTTTGATCCGTTCTGGTTATAGAAAAGCAGGGGAAAGAGAGCTCGTAGAGGGAAAGCAACATTTCTCCTTTAATAGTGAAGAAATTGAGGTTTGTATAATGATCTTTATTATTGATTTAAATTTGATGGCCAATTTATCTCTGCAAGAATCACAGAAAATAGCCTGGATTTCAAGCTTTCTAATGCTAAAAACCATGTCCAGATGTTTGATATGTAAACAAAAATGCCACACATCATGCTGACTCACTTTTTTTAGCAACCACCCTTATTCCTGCAAGGCCTCTGGCTAATTGTTGGCATCACAAATGGCCAAATTAGCCAATCACTATCACCAGAATGACCAAAATGATTTGTCCTGTCATCTAAGAATGAATCAGTGCATCCAGCTGCTACTAAGTGATTCTGAACCCAGTTACGTGATGGAACATTGGTGGATTAGATGTCTCCTAGATCTTGCCTGATTCTGTACACCCATGATTGCCCTCTAAATGCTAACTGCGCACGCCCGCTGCTTGGTGCCACCAGATTGTCCATAATATATATTTTTTAATTTATTTACCCCCAAAAATTCCAAATAAATTCTTAAAAGTCATATTGACCTATAGATTTTAATAAAGATAAAATGAATATCAAAACAGTTCATCTTGTTAGTTTATTTTAATAAGTGTAGCAGTTTTCTTCAATAGCCAATATCTAAAATCCAATATAATAAAAATCTTTCATAAGTATTTGAAATTAAAAACCAACATTATATCTAACTACTTTGACCCCAACTTACCCTGAACAAGGATAAGTGTTGAGATATTGTGGCGTAAATCATAGTCTTATAATTGTAAAAAAACATATTTTATTTCAAACACAATGGGCTACTAAGAAGCAGACATTTTTTATAGATACGTGGGGACACTTAGCGAGTGATAACACCAGTCCACTTTATTTGGAATCAATATAATCGACACAGGAGAGACAAGTTGACATAAAACATCCAGCTGTTCTGTTGCCACGAATGTGGTTTGAAAAAAATTGTTCAACATAAAAAATTAAGAGATTAAATTCAGAATTAACGCAGTTTGATAGACCAAAAAAGTTTGGAGACATGATGAAAATTGATTGGTCAACAACCAAAAGTGATGATTCTTTTTGGGGGAAATCTCAGAGCGCGTGAGATTGGTAGTGAAGTCCAAAATATTTTGCAATAAGTTGATAAATCAGAAAGAACTACATTGAGGCACTCATAATTTAATACCTCTATTGATGAACGGAGAGATTAAATCAATGATTTAGAATGATGCATCTTCAAAATGTAATATCTACTAAACTAGTTGATCGTTTTGCGGTTTCTAAATCTATATCTCATCTACCCGCTCATTGTATTTGATCTATAAATAGGTCCCCCTTATCCATCTAAAACGTCATCTAGGAATGTTTCCTACACTGGAAGCCTGGGTGAAATAAAGTAATACTATAACCCTGGAAGATGTTTTAGTGGACATTAGAAATTGAAGTTTTGGTACAAAAGAGAAGCAGAAGCCCTCTTCCATAGTTGCAAATTACCTTTATTTTTCTAGTTTGCCCTTATCTGGCTGCTTATTGGTAACACACATCCATTTACATACATACATCTACACTTATGCATATATACAAATCCTAATGGACAATGAAAATACATCGACCTATATCTCTCGCTTACACTATTCCATATCTAATCATATCACTTGTCATCCTTATCAATCATGCCCTCTCATCATGTGTTACATGATAACAAAAAATCCCATTAACATACTTCGAAATTTAAAATTTAATTCTAGATTTAAAATTTTAGATCTTTATCATTCTTTTTATCTTGATCACATTGGAATGTGTAAGATAATGATTTAAAATTTATCGACACTTTAAAAGGAATAGCGGATATTTTTGCCAAACCTAAAAATGGTGAGCTGTTTCATTCATTGGACAGATGACTTATCATGTTAAAATATCTGGTTTAGAAGCTGCTCAAAATATGCAAAGGCCGTAACAAAACACAATGATTATAGTACCAACCTTATTCAGTAACTGAATCAAAACTCAACATCATGATTTATTCTTAGAACTTTACATTGTGTTTTATGGAAATGGTAAAATTTAATCCTTAAATTCGGACACTCTTTTTGTTTTGTCCTTGTTATTTGGTTGATAACTGATGGAGGACCATCTCGAGGACGACGCCACGATGACGAAGAACCATCTCGAGGATGACGCGACGGGATGTCGTCAGCCACGCCGAGCAGCTCGCGCCGACGCTCGCCACCCGGGGTTTAAGTACCCCGCGTAAGAACTTTTATCTTTTTACTTATGCTCATTTCCATGTGTGTTTGTATTTTTGGATTCGTGGACTGGGCCAATGTTGTTGGGCCCCGTCCTCGTCATTTTTACTTTTTATGTTTGTATTTTGAATTTGTAAGGGAGGCCGAACCACGTCTCGCGACGGTTCATCCTCTCCCACGTTCACTTGGCACCCATCCTCACTATATAAGGGGATGGCATGCCCAAGGAACACCTTAGAGTCATTGTTGAAAAGTTTATTCACAATTCGTCTCCCCTATCGAGAGAGTAGTGTAGGGGTTTGGCTAGCCCCACCCCACGTTGAGATCACTCCGTGGGTAGAGCCCACGCCTCCCGTCGAGATCACTCCGAGGAGATGTGTTAAAGCGCGCCGCCGAGATCACTCCGGTGCGAGGAAAGAGTTTCAAGAAGCCGCCATCAAGAATCGAAAGAGGCCTTCGTCGAGATTACTCCGGGGGTCTTGGGAGATTCAAGAAGCGTCGCCGACACGCCATCAACCGGGGAAATCTGCTCCGTCGAGGGAGCACACCCCAGATCCGTCAAGAACTCCTCTTTCTTGGAGGGTTCTTGGTTGTTACAGTTCAAGAAAGCCATTTCTTGGTACCTTTTCCACCCTTCCACCATTTCTTGATCGCCCTCCCCCCTTTCCCCATCGTTTCTTGGTTCCCAACTGCCTCGTCTTGCCTTTCTTGATCGCCCATCCTCCTTTCCCCATCGTTTCTTGATTCCCAACCGCCTCGTCTTGCCTTTCTTGATCGCCCACCCTCCTTTCCCCATCGTTTCTGGATTCCCAACCGCCTCGTCTTGCCTTTCTTGATCGCCCCCTTTCCCCATCGTCTCTTGATTCCCCCCCCCCTCGTCCTGCCTCTCTTGCGCGCCCCCCCTCCTTCCCCCCTCGTTTCTTGATTCCCCCCCGCCTCGTCTTGCCTTTCTTGATCGCCCCCCCTTTCCCCATCGTTTCTTGATTCCCAACCGCCTCGTCTTGCCTTTCTTGATCGCCCACCCTCCTTTCCCCATCGTTTCTTGATCCCCAACCGCATCCTCTTGTCTTTCTTGATCGCCCACTTTCTTTCCCCTTGATTTCTTGATTTCTTGATTTCTTGATTTCTTGATTTCTTGATTTCTTGATTTCTTGAATTCTTGATTTCATGATTTCTTGATTTCTTGATCTCACCATATCTCCTTGATTCCCCTTCGTTCTCCCCTTCGCCCTCATCTTTCTTGATTTCTTGATTCCCACCCTCTACGCCATAACCGATTACTTGGTTTTCTGCCCCACCCCCACGACTATTCCCACGATACTTGGTTCGCTGTCTTGCCCGCCCACACGACTACGCCGTGCGCCAGCCAAGCGCGCGCCTTGTGCGCCCTCTGCTCCGACTTTTGTTGCACGCCACCCGTGGACTCAGCTCTCTGCTGGTAGTTACGACCGCACCGTCCGCACCCGGTTTTGTCCTCGCCAACGACACTCGTCCGCACGACCCGACACTAAGCACCCGCTCGACGACTTGGACGCCTTGGACTAAGCGATACAAAGGTCAGTCTCGTCTCCCCTCTATAAACTCCAGTATTATTATCTTCGACAGTCTCGTCTTCCCCTATCGCGTCCGCTACCGTGATATTCTCGAACATCATCGGATAGGACTAGCCACCTTGTCGAGCATAGGGATTCTTGTGGTAGACGGACTGTCATCCGACTTGGACGCCGAACGCTCCAAGGCTGTTAGATGCCCCTCACTTAGTAGACGTCTAGTAGGTCCAGCGGGTCATTGGGAGTTTGATCTTAGGTTCACTCGTCTCTCATCGATCGGTACGGCCGACGTCGCTATCCGTCAAGTCCTTATCTGCTCATTCGTATTTTCTCATCATTCGGCTTACATCCCATACATTCGCATCATAACCCTGTGATGTGAAACGCGCCGATCGATCCCGGCCGTCGTCGTATCACATCAATAACATACAAATTCACCCACAGAACTTATGCATGTCACGTAAATATATGCATAAAAATGTCCATAGTTGCATTTGATCAAGGTTTAAATTGGTTAAACAATCATTTAGTATGATTTTCTAGTTTCCAATATTTTTAATTGTTCTACATATTTTCTGATGTTAAATTTATCAAAAAGTTATTTACATAAGTCAAATAAGGGTTTTTTCAACTAATGAAGGCAATAATGGATTCTTGATTTTCCGATATTTTCCAGAATGGGTTGAAAATAAAGTTTCTTAAAAAGTACCTTTTTTCCATAAATCTCTCATCCTGTGTTCAGAAAAGAAATAAATAAAACAAAAAAATGAAGCATCTTAAAAAGAATAATAATTCATTTGGGGTTTCTTGTTTTGGAAGCATACATATTCATTACTATGAGAGCTTATGTTCATCAGATTTATGATGCCTTGCTTGGGTTGGTACACACATATGTAGTTTATCATTTTGAAAACAATTTTACATCCTCATTTTTACTATACTTTGCTCATTCATCTATCATTGGTAATAAGTTATCTAAGTATTACTTATCCATCTGTTATTTCTTTGAGCCATGTACCATTATGTTCCTTCTTGATTAAAAGTTAGATTGAAGCTTCATCAGACTTTTTTCATTGACATACATATGATATTTTGTGCTTGAACAAGAGGAGAAGAGTGCTCATGTTTTGCTTTCAGGTAGGAGCAAGGTTAGTGGGGAACTCCAAATGCTATGGAGCCATCATATGTGACAGGACATAAAGAGAGAGGATCATGGGGATTCCAGTATGATACCTAATGAGAAGTAAGCTGACATCCTTATGACCACATGTTTTTTTGAAAATCAGGAGGGACTTTATCGTGTGTGCTCTAGCATTGCATGGACACACTCATACTTATAGGTGGACTTGATATATTTAATGCTTCGTACCCATATTTCTAGGTTCACGAGGTGAGGAATTAATCCAAGGAAAATCCGAGGCAATTGCCATGGGACTAGCCATAAATTAAATTGGGGGGGTCAGATAACCCACAAATAAATTAGTTATTTCTAAGAAAGTTAAATGTTTTTATGCATTTCAATAATTAGATATTGTGTTATCAAGTGTCAATTAATCAAATCTACTTTTAAAGTAAAATTCTACTTTTTGTGGATTTTATTGTTTTGCTGTAGACTTTTTAGACCTATATTATTAACATAATTAATCCTCGGTCTTAAAATGTATTCTTGTATTTATATTAGTCTGGTTTAATTTTTATATTTTTCTTTTCAAATTGTGGCCTAACACATGTTGCGAATTGATGTGATTGAATGGCGACCAATCGTACTTTGCAAAAATATGGCATTATTCTGATCTCAAATGGCAATGCCATAAGGTCCAACCATTGACTGATGCCTCATGATTTTATCCATATGCAAGTTACCTGCCCCAATAAAATAATATATTTTAAACACAATAAATATGCTCCAAAATGTGAAATAATAAATAATCCAAAATCCTAGCTTTCAAAGTTTGAAAAGCCAAACGTTTTGGCATTACATGTAGAGCACCAGTGTAATACTGCCACTGCTTAAAAACTTAAGTGATGCTGATGTCACATGCAAAAATGCATCAATAGGTGACACAACCAATAAGAGTTCTTTATATTTTTCAACGAACTGACACATGTCAATGTGCGACTTCAAAAAATGTAAGAGAAAAGAGAAAGAGTTGATATGTGAAGAATCCATTTTGATGCATGCAATGACACTTATTGCATGCAAATTGTTTACATTGTTTACACGTGTAGGTCAGCAATCGAATAGCATTACAGCCAGGGAATGGCCAACAAGAACTAAATGCAAGTAGCAGACCCACAAGGTGGGCACAAAAGGGTGAGTCGTCAAAAGGCCCACAACATTAGAGGCACAATGTAGAGATATTGTGACCCACGCCGCATGTGGGAAGAGGAGGTTTAATTGATTCGTTTACCAACCCTAGAAGGGATTTATATAGTAGTTTGTTCTGCCAACATTTTTTATATGAAACATGTTTTAACACATTCTTTTTACCCCTATGACAGCACTCACAAGATGGAACAGGGATCACACCCCATAGGGTCATAATTTTACGAAAATCAGAAAGAAACAATGGTTAGGGTTGGAGAAACTAGACCCAAAGCCTGCATCATAGTAGGCTTGTTTTAATAGATAATCTTAAACCGGAGAGAAGACAGTCAAGTTATTTCTATTTCCTTTTTTCTACTTTTCTTATAGGTTGAAACTTGATGATGATGATGATGGCACAACCTTAAGAATGATGAACCAAATGCAACATGATCCATCTTACAAAACAACATATACATCAGCTGACTTGATGCGAAAGGGGACACTGGAATAAATGGGTCCATAGTTGTAACTTAATCACAGGTGTTGGGCCCCTCGCATGGAGATCCAACAGCTGGAGGTAATTTCCTCCTTGTCCACCCCTTAGATGTTGTCTGCGTTGGTGGGCCGGTGGAGACTAACAGTGCAAGACTGTAATCCAATCCAATTGACCTAGGAGACTGTCAAGAGAGGTTCTCTCTCAACCCTTTTAAAGGCATTTTTTGCTCCAATTGAGGTATCTCTCATTCAATGAAAGAAGGATGTAGGGGATCCTTTTTAGCAAAATGTTGGCATGTCTTAGGTCTTGAAAACTTGATAAGAGCTCTAGAGGTTCAGGGAGGCACAAGAGAAAGTGTAAAAAGACATGGATATGTGCCAGTAGGGATGACAAGAAAAGGGAAACTACATCAAGCTTGTGGTTAGCAATCTTTACTCGACCTCAACTTTTTTAAATCAGGACAGAATTGTCACCTTCTTTTCTAGATTTCATATTAACTCGGGAACATCTTATATTACACAGGGTTTCATTAAAGCACTTGTAAAGCTGGATTTCCATGGACAATTCAAAGCTCAACATCTTTAAGGTTTATTGACAACCACCTATCAATCACTGACATTTTTTCCAATTTGTTCCTATTTTTTCTCAACTTACATTTTTAAAAATATTAAAAATACTTATAGGACAATTGCTCGAATCTGGCGCGTGTCGGCCTCAGTGCTTGTAGCAGAACACTGAACAGCCTTGATATCTTGCGGCATAAGTCTTTTGCAATAGCTTAAGATCGCATAGAAGGGGTTAGAGGATAGGATGGAGACGCAACCCCGTCGAGGAATAGGGTCATTGCATTAATATCATCAAACAGGTATACATTGTCCTCATAGGCATGACATGGGGTAAGACAAGGGTCATACAAAAGTAACAAGATGAGGCGTAGTGCAACTTGGTTGGAGCGATCCTATGCCTTGAGGCCCACATCCCCGCTTGTGCGCCCATTGGCCTTGCCGTTACACGTGTGCCCCCAGGCGGGGCGCCGCACGGTCGTGGGCGTGGCGATCACAGCCGCCACCCCAACCTTGGGCAATGACACACACCACCAGCACCCGCGGTGACACCACTCGCACAGTCCGCTCGGGCGCCACCATGCTTGGCACCTCAAGCTGGGTGTCGCGCGCCCATTGCTACCCGCGGGGGTGCCGCACGCTCCAAGCTGTCTCGGCGCTCACTGTGCACCAATGCCTTAGTCTCCTAGTGGGATGTCTCCAGCACCACGCCCTACAGACATGATGCCCGCAATGCCCGCGCGTAGCCCCGCGGCTCCCTGCACCGCTCCATGTGCCACATCACGGCTCTATCGCCCGGCCTGCGCATCCCGTGCACGCATGGTGTTTGGAGCCCATGCCCACGAGCTCTCGCCAGCCTGCACACTCCATCATGTGCGTGTCACCCTGATCCGCCAAGCAGAGCGCCGACGGGCAGGCACACCATCCATAGTGTGTTACCTCTACAAGGACGATGGTATGAAAGATCAGAATTGGGTGTCACCACCCTTAGTGTGCTGCAGCATCTCACCAAATACGACTTAGTCATTAAATATTGTGAGTCATAACGCGAACACGCCCTCTGAATAAGCATGCATGCCTCTGGGCATAGAAGTCACCTAGTTAGGGGCCTAACACTACCTGTCACACGATCAAATCCCGAGCTAGGTCTCTTGCTTGAATCTGGCGTGTGCCGACCTCAGTGCTCGGAGCAAAACACTGAGCAGCCTCGATCTCTTACTGCGGAAGTCTTTGCAAATGCTTAAGATTGCATAGAAGGGATTAGAGGAGATGGTGGGGACACAGCCCTGTCAGGGAATAGGGTCATTGCATTAATATCATAAAACAGTACATCATCGTTGGGACCAGTACATGGGGAAAGACGAGGGGTGATACAACAAATGAGACGCGGCGCCTTGCGCCAGGGTAGTGTCGCCACACCTCCTCGAGGCCACCACTCCGCGTGTGCGCGCTCGCTCTGCCACTACACAAGTGCGCCGGGCCGGGCATTGTGCGCCCGCGGGTGTGGTAATCACACACGCCACCCCTACATTGATGATCACACATGCCACCAGCACCCGTGTCAACACCCTCGCGCGCAGACTGCGCAACGCTGCTGCATTCGGCGCCCCCAAGCTGGGCGCTGTGCGTCCATCACTACCCGTAGGAGCGCTACACGCCCTTTGTGCCGTCTTGGTGCTCTCACTGTGCCACATGCCTTAGTCTCTTGGCAGGATGTCTCTCGGCCCCGCACCCCGCACACGCAATACTCGCGTTGCCCGCGTGGCCGCTGCGCGGTACCCCACACAACTCCACACGCTGCACCCGCGACACGCCGCCCGACTTGCGCATCCTACGCCCGCACGTGGCACATTCCGCTCCCGCGCGGCGCTTGGCGCTCGCGCGTCGTGCTGGCACTGGCACGCAGTGCTTGGCGCGGTGAGCACACGCATGTCGCCTATGCGCCCAGCATGCACGGACCGTACCTAGTCCGTCCCGCCTTGGGCATGGACGAGCACGTGCACCATCTGTAGTGTATCACCACGTACAGGGGCAATGGCGTGAAAGATCAGGTGTTTGGGCATCACTACCTATAATGACTCAATCCTTTAATGTCGTGAGTCTAAACGAGGACACGCCCTCCCAATAAGCACGCAGGCCTCTGGGCAGGGGATGCTGCCTAGTTGGGGGCCTAACAGTACCCCATTACCCCATACCCATACTCTAAAAACAATTATTATCCCTTAATTTTATCCTATTAGTATCAATTTTGTTCTATTATTTTCTCCTTGATACCTAAATTCATATATCTCTTCAAATAACTAGAGAAATATATCCTATTAAATTTCAGACCAAAATTTTCACCAAAATACCATCGAATTCAGAAAAAGGTACAAGACCATTGTAAAAATATAATAAACGCTATGAAATATTTAATTTAATTGAAATTTATATTTTAGAAAAATAAAATTATGTTTTAATAAAATTTATGTCAGAATATAAGTTAAAGTACAATAAATACAGAAAACATGAACCTATATATTTTACAATGTAATAAGTCATTTTACACCTTAATAACATGCATTTGAAATAATTAAAATAGAATAAACACCTAAAATACATGAAATTAAGATCAAAATTAGCACACAATTTGTGATTAGCAAATATCACCCAACTCAATCATTGATGTACCCTAATGCCATTTTTACTCCCGTGAGGTTGTCCTCTGACCATCAAAGAAAACAAGATATTAGAATAAAGTGTTAAAAAATCAACGAAATGTTTATTGCAGATAGTCCCAACAAAAATTTGGACAATAGCCTTTCAGTCAAGGGTGGATTGACCCCTCATGCTCTGGGAAGAGCTGGAAGTTATGAGGTATGAAGACTACTTCGCGTCGGGTATAATACTGTTACTATGGAGTTGGTGGGGCCCACACCTGTTGCAAGCAAGGTCACTCTCTTACAAGTGGGGGCTACTTAGTGTTTAGGGTCCCCACTAACTTCGATAAAAAAACACAGAAAATATTATTATTCTCTTGTCCAAGCACAAATCATCAAAGGGGTATCAATTAAATGGGGCTACAGGGAATCATATCGAACTATGGATGAAGAAAGTAGAGAATGGTGAATGACTCAAAAGGAAGCATTATGATACAAAAATGATAACGGGTAGATAAATAATATATATTATATATAGTTTACTCCCAATATTGACAAATGAGAATAATAAAATAGTAGCCTTGTATCTAACTAGGCAAGGGATCATAAAAAATATTGATGAACACATCTTTAGAGTAGACTTTCTTCCAAAACCAGAACCCCATTTAGTTTTTTTATTTTCCAATTTTTTCACTTTTTAATTTTTTAAAGAAAAATTATCAGTTTTTCATAGGTGAAAAAAAATCATCTTTATAAAATAAGAAAGTGTTGATCAAATAGGAAGCGCCTGTTACAAGTCATCCCATGCTAGTGAGAATAAGAAGAGGTTGATTGAGAAGATACATACGACAATGAAGGAGAATGATATGAATGAAAGATTATCAAGAAATATTGGACTGGTGAAGATATAAATGCTTCAAATACACTTTAACTCGGGAATTAAGCGACACATTAGTTAGGGATAAAGGGGGAGAGATGGGTTCCGATATGGATAAAAAAGTGGGTGAAGTGGTGTAAGGTAAATTAGGAAAAATGGGTGAAGATTGAAATATACTTTTAAATGGTTCAAAGAATGGTAATTCCTTGCATTAGGAATTGATGAAATGAATATTTATGGTGCACGCCATCTTGACCCGTTGAAGACATCGTTTGCGCCATCCACCATTGCCATCGATCGCCGGGTGAAATTATGCTCACTTTTATCATGTTCTGATTTCTGTGATCCCCTCCGTCTATTCGTGTTTACGTTTCTCAGTCTCATCCAGTCATTTTGTCGAGTCCGTGTCAGTCGTTTTATGGTTTTATTTTATTTTATTTAGTTGTAATGGGGGCCCATTATATAAAGACCCCGCCTCCTTAATGGACCAATACCCCCTCTCTTTGTTGACCCATTAGGCCCAATTGACTTCCCTTTATAAGAGAAGAGTGGGCCCTAAGAACTCAGACCAGGAAGAAAGAAGTAATCGATTGTTGTTTTCTCTATTGGTGTCACCTTGTGAATAGAGAAAAAGGAGGAGGAAGAGAGATCGGAGGAGAAGAAAGGAAGGAATTGGGTGAGTTGGAGGCTTCCCCTTTCCCTCCATTCCAAACAGACCTCGTTGAGCGCTGTCCCTCCCAACAGTTGTGGTCAGCCCTTGCATCAGAGGCATTACTTTTCCCTGGCCCAGAAATCCCCACAGAAACCACAATTTTGATCATCGTCGCAGCCGTGAGGGTGAAGTATTCCCTTGCACCCGGCAACGAAGTTTAACCCGTCCATCGTCCCGATGGAATTTTCAATCTACTTGGGCATGCGAGTGATGCAGGATGACTAGGTGATGCATGGTGATAGGAGATGCGGGATGATGGGACTGACCGGGTAGGGCAAGTTAGCTTGACTAGGGGTAGGATAAATCAGATCACAATTCACACGATCAAATTCGAAGATTTAAATCCGGTGTAAATACTGATAGTGCAGCCCCTTTCCTTGATTGAGGGTGGGAGTACTGTCTTTCAACCACCATGGTTAAAACAAGCGACAATTTCAATAGATGGAACATACGATCATGAGAAGATTCAAAGGCCTAATCAACAAATCACAAGAAGATTCAAAAGCCAAATCAGCTAATTCGTTGGCAGTGGAAAAACAATCGAGGAACATTGGAGGAAGAACACCGACACCAAAGAGGATAGAATTTACCTCGGCTCTAGAGCAGTGCGACGTGGCAATGCGGGTAATTCTTGGGGCGACATTGGCAGGGGGGCGAGTGACGTGCTCTTTGACATGGTGTTGCGGGCGGGCACTTGCAAAACGAGGGGACTTGCAGACTGTATACGGGGTAGGCACTTACAAAACGAGGTGCGGGCAAGTGGATCTATGCGCAAAGGGTGTGGGTGGGTTGCCTGCGTGCAGCGGGGGCGCGCGGTCGGCCTGCACACGGCAGGTGCCGGCAGGCGGCCTGCGCGCTGCGCATGTGGGCGGTGGCTCTACGCGCAGAGAGCGCGGGTGGATGGTCTGCGTGCGTGGGCGTGGACGGGCAGCATGCGCGTAGCGCGCGCGAGGGTGGCCTGCGGGCGGTGGCTCTGTGCATGGATGGATGGCTTGCGCACGACAGGCGTGGGCGGGCAGCCTGTGCGTGGCGGGCGCAACGGGCGGCCTGCACGCTGTGGGCGCGGGCGGTGACTCCACGCGAGGAGGGCCTGGGGAGGATGATGTACGCACGGCGGGCGCGGGCAGATGACCGTGTGCACATCGGGCTCATGAGACTAATGGTTTTCCCTCGACAGCAATGGCGGTGGCAAGAGGCAGTGGCGGTGGCTCAGGAGGGACGATGGCTAGGGCAAACTTCCTTTTTAGAAGAAGAAACTTCAATTCCAAAAGAAAATTCACCAAGTCTTTCTTGCAACATTGGCCTACATATAGGCCTTGGAGGAAAGAGAAAATAAGATAAACATAAATGTAAAACCCTAATATTAATCAACGTTGGCAACGTGTCAACGAGTCACATCAGAGGATGGTTCTGAAGTTGGCGTTGGTGACGTGTCATGACGCGGGACATCTCGTGAGAAGATGGAGGCTCATCCAGTATTGGTGCATTGTCGTGGTCACCATCAGCGAGTTGCCACCAAACAGGCTGACGGAGGACCTACTCGCCGAAGGATTTGGCACTCAGATTTGACCAAGGAAACCTCCGCAATAGGTCAGCACCTTTGAAGAGGACCTCTCGCCCAGGGTGCGCCATTACACCAACCTTCAGGGCTCAGTCAACTGCCTTCTTGCTGCGTGGACGTGCAGCACAAAACCTCAGTTCAAGCGCGTGTATGACACGACGGCTCTTGACTTTTCTGAACGACGCAAGGGACGATGGCTAGCCCACACTCCCTTGCCTGTTAGCCCCATTCGCCTACCCAAGTGACACTGAGGGCCGCTTGTCATACGCGCGCCATGCTTGGTCCTGTGTCCGGTCGAGCAGCGGTCCTCATTGTCCCTTGGTGCATGTTGCCAATCTCGACCGACTACCTATGGATCTCCAACGTATTGCCGATGTGCTGATTGCCACTGTTCGCGTCCCCTTTCGTGACTCTGCCCGTGCCACTTCACCGTAAGGGCACGCCAGCTCGTTGTGGTTCCTCCATATTCTCTCTTCTGACCTCCATAAAGCTCCTGCGCTACGTTGCCAGTTGAGCCACCGCTGTCCGGTACCTCTCCACCACACTCGCTCCAACTACCGCTGTCGAGGAAGACTATGCACGGCAAGCCACAATCAATGAGGTATGCATCTCTTCGCCGCTTGTTATATTATCCTTCAAAGTTTACTTTCACCCTGACTCCACCGCGCTTAGGATAGGTAGGTGAAAGATTTAATTGAGAGAAACTACGAATACAATTGAGCTTCTTACCGGTACGGACGAGTCGTCTGTTATGTGCGCGCCCTACTGATTGATTCTGTTCGGCCCGTAGGCGTCGTCCTTCCCTCCGATGAGGTTCGAGAAGCCACCGTCGCCATCACGCAGTGACCCCCTTCGTAGCACAGAGCTCGGCATCTCCCTCGAGTCGGAGCCTGCATGTACAACATGTAGAACACATTCATCGTACATCGTAGTTATATTTATTCGTTAGGTTTTATCTATCCATTGGACAACGACCCCGTCGACATCCAACACCCCTATCTAGGTACCGAGCCATCGTTCTTGGTACCGATCGGACGATGTCCTCGACGACGTCCTACATCACATATCCTTACACCAAAAAAAGATTTACTAGTAGGTAACCAAGACACATAATTAGAGTTTTCTTATAAAATATGATAGTGAAGAGGGGCTTCACACAAGTCACTATGACACTTTAACCCACTGATTCTTGTGTATATTCCAGCACCTTTCCAGATGCCCTCGCCATATATGAATTAAAATAATAGTTTGTACCATTTGAAACATGTTCATGATCTGTGGTAGTATCCTAACTTATTTACACATACTCATTTGTTCAAAGGTAAATCGGCTTCTGAGGGTGGAGTTATAAGTTTTCCATCCTCACTTAGGATTTTATAACTTTATAGAGTAACTCCCCCCTAAATTTTATGCATGGAACTCAATACATTAGAGATCAATAAATTAAATAAACAAAGAAGTTGTCACCAAATGTGTCTATCTTATTCTCCATGGATCATGCCCTTCTTTGAAAATTTAATTCTATCAAATAAAAAATAAAACAATAGAAAGGGAAGCAAGGGAAAAATACAAAATAAAAGCAAGGAAATTTTATAACATGCCAAATAAAGATTGAATATAAATCATTAAAAAAAGATACCACGTGGTTATAGAAAATATATGCGAGAGTTGATTAGCCAAATGAACAAAGTGTAATGTCAAAATTGGTCTAAGAACTATCCTGCTAAAAAAATTTGAAATGTAGAAACTCACACTTGAGAAAGAGACATGAAATGAAAAAATATTACATTTAGGCACACAACAAACTTTGAATATCTGTTTTTAAAAGTGAAGTGATGTCATGCTATGATTCATCTTTTATTTTTATTTAACTGTGGTATTTATATTCATCCCTGACCATAAATGTGATTTTTCTAAATGACTGGGGCAATGAGTAAGAAAAATATTTTAACATTTAACTTAGGATTGTGATATTTAATAGATCCATAAAAAGGAGGTTCTCATATTTACGAAAAGAATCATCATGGTGATCAGTGAAAATATTTTTCTCCAAAAATATTTTTACACAATATGGTTAAAGAAGTTAAATTTTGATATTCAATGGTATCGCTATTTCAAGTTAATGACCCACCAATTTATCAAAGAAATAACTTCCCTCACTATTCACTCAGTTTAAAATTTTTTATTTATGTTTACTGAAATATCATCTATAAATAGTGAGTGAGTATCATAAATACTTTCATATTCTTTAATATTACTTATATGAGAATGTAATTCTTCATGGGAATCTATCAAACTATATTCTCATCATCCATAAAATTTTCTATGAATATATAAAACAATATTGTCAATTAAAAAGATGGAAGATCATGCGAGTAAACATTAGGTAAATTTTCAGAATTCATGAATGGGATATCACTTTTTTGACATGTTTTCTAGTCCTTTTCGTATTGAATATTTTTTTCCTTCTTCAATTTAGTAATGCTATAATTTCTATTGACATGTGGCTTGACGATCTCTATAATTTTCGCTTTCAAACTGCAATACTACTCATTCTTGTTATGCATGATCAAAAGTACAATACACAAAACAATATCAATCACAAATTAAAAAAAATCATGACTCCCCTTTCCAATCCATAAATCTTTGTTTTGGGAAGATTTCATGCTACCATTTTCCAATCTGTCAGTTCTGTTCATCAACTCTTAAGCATCTTCTGCTTCTCCTGAAGCATCCAAAAATCAAATCATTTGAGTTAGGAGCTTGTGCTTGTTGAAAATGACTAGAAGATGAACATCCTGCATGATTTTATTGTTGCTTAACCCGCACATAAGTTGTTGATTCAACCATCATGAAGAACTTCATTTAACGTCTATTATCATGGAGATAAAAAATATAGGTCTATGGAGCCAATTTTGACTACCTTAAAATCCTAAGTTGTAAGGCGCGCGTGTTTTTTTCTTGAAATTCGGCTGTTTTACTAAGTTTTCCTAGCTGATTGTAGCAGTAAAGACATCAGCCATTCTCTTGCATGTCATTTACCCTGGCTCCATTCAGTTAAAGTTTTAAAAGGTTGAGAGTATTTAAAAATTGGTTCGCCAGGAGGGTAATGTCGAGTTTTATGCTATTCGAAGCCCCGACGCTCCGATAGAAATCACTAGACATAAGCACTAGACTTGTTTCAATTTCCGGTGATTTCCGTAAAGCATCTCTACAGCGACAAAGCAATAATACCATAAAATCGAAGGAGACCCAACAGAATTTTATAGATTATATTATCAGATAATCAGATAGCATCCAATGAGTAACCTGGAAATCTGTCCGCAAATGATTTACTGTAAGACCAGTCGTTGCATGAAGAATCCAAACCGACAGCTCCCAATTGAGATCAATTGTAGCCCGCGTAGGAATATGAAGAAATCCAATTATCCATGCCCGTGGGCCTGGACTCATGAGTCGTGACGAACTTTCTCTCACGCTGGAGGTACGATGAATATCTGAACTTGTGGCTGGGCACGATGCTATCAGACGGTATCAGGGCTAGGCCAATAGGGCGAATGCACAGGATACCGGATACGCTGAACTGGAGGAACTCCAGATCGCCGCAAGGCGACCCCGGATGCTATTAAAACATGCAGTGATAGCCTTCCATAATCTCAGGTCAAGTCCAGCGTCCTGCCAACGTCTAAGAAGTAATCGACGTCGTCCCGCCAGAAGACGATGGCAGCCACCATGGCCCTCTCCTCCCCTTCCATGGCCGGTAAGGCGGTCAAGGTCTCCCCCGCCGGCTCCGAGGTATTCGGAGAGGGCAGGATCTCCATGAGGAAGACGGCAGCCAAGCCCAAGCCCGTCTCCTCCGGCAGCCCCTGGTACGGCCCCGACAGGGTCAAGTACCTCGGCCCCTTCTCCGGCGAGGCCCCCTCCTACCTCACCGGCGAGTTCCCCGGCGACTACGGCTGGGACACGGCCGGGCTCTCGGCCGACCCCGAGACCTTCGCCAAGAACCGCGAGCTGGAGGTGATCCACGCCCGCTGGGCCATGCTCGGCGCGCTGGGCTGCGTCTTCCCCGAGCTGCTCGCCCGCAACGGCGTCAAGTTCGGCGAGGCGGTCTGGTTCAAGGCCGGGTCGCAGATCTTCAGCGAGGGCGGGCTGGACTACCTCGGCAACCCCAGCCTGGTGCACGCGCAGAGCATCCTCGCCATCTGGGCCACGCAGGTCGTCCTCATGGGCGCCGTCGAGGGCTACCGCGTCGCCGGCGGGCCGCTCGGCGAGGTTGTCGACCCGCTGTACCCCGGCGGCAGCTTCGACCCGCTGAACCTGGCCGAGGACCCAGAGGCCTTCGCGGAGCTGAAGGTGAAGGAGATCAAGAACGGCCGCCTGGCCATGTTCTCCATGTTTGGCTTCTTCGTGCAGGCCATCGTCACCGGCAAGGGTCCCCTGGAGAACCTGGCCGACCACCTCGCCGACCCCGTCAACAACAACGCCTGGGCCTACGCCACCAACTTCGCCCCCGGAAACTAAGGTTTCGCCGGTGCCTGTAAACCCATGCCGGATTCCTTCTCCAATCATCGCACGAATTCTAGTGGGTGTTGGGGCCGCTGGCTTCGCGGCATCTGTGTTCCGATTTTGTAAATTATTGCTCCAAAGAATTGATTTTATCTGTTCTGCATCTAATTTTATTTAACAATCTTCTAAGGGCGAAGTTCATGGGTTGAGTCGCGAGATTAAAGACGCAGAAAAGCTAATACGGTTAATACTAGTGAAGACCCACCCAAATCATATTCTGGAGGGGCATACGTTTCTATTCAGGTCAGTAAAGGCAGTTTATTCGCGGCTGTGGATTTCCCGTTGAAGTTAAATAAAGATAGTATTCGGTTTTTATAATCATTGCATCGGATTTGTCCTTTTAGAATGTATGTTTTGAATGAAATTTATAAGATCACCGTAATTTAGGGAGCGAGTCACGGATTTCTTAGTTTCTCTTCCCGCTGCCGCTGAATCGGTTAAGGGCTCCATGTCCTTGACAGATCGAAAAATCGTGCTGTTGATTCCCAAGTCATTCGGCATCTCCGGTCTTTTTTGTCCCCCTTAATCATGCTACATGATAATAGTAAATTAATGATTCGTAGTAAAAAATTTCATGATGCGAAGACGAGTATTGCGCAATGCCACGTGATCGCTTTTTAAGCCTTCTATAAAATTTTGCCTAGCAATTTGTCCGAATGATACTCACCTACTTCCATGTGTAGTTGAGCGATTCAAATGATAGGATTACTTGAATGGCTGGTCCATCATGGCTCCAAGAATCGTGATACCATAATAACTCCCTTTATCATGGTTTAATGTTTGGGATAATACTATGAAAGAGCCCCAACTTTCAGTTTTGTAAAGATTGTAGCCCGAACTTTCAACTTTGTAAAAAAAATAGCCCCGACGAATGAGACGTCGCCATTTGGCGTCGAAATTTTTTTTCCCCACCTCCGGTCAAAGGGTGACGCGGCGGCCACCGTGGCGCCAGGTGGACTCCACGGTGGCATCCGCGTCACCGCGTGACCGCGGACGACGCCGTGGAGTCCGTCCGCCCACGCCGCCGCCCGTCTCCTTCTCCCGCCGCCGGCCGAATTCGTCGGCCGCCGCCGCCCGCATCCGGCCGCCGCCGGCGCACGTTTCCGGCCGCCGCCGACGCCGCCCGCCGGCGTTCGCTGTCGACGCCGCCCGTCTGCCGTCGTCGACGCCGCCGTCTGCCGCTCGTTCTCGTTGATCCGAGCAAGACATGAAACGTTTCCTCTTACGAACAAGATCTGAGCAAGACATTCTCGTCTTCTCTTCTCTATTCTTTTGCTTCTTCTTCTTCTTCTTCTTCTTCTTCTTCTTCTTCTTCCTCTTCCTCTTCCTCTTCCTCTTCCTCTTCCTCTTCCTCTTCTTCCTCTTCTCCTTCTTCCTCTTCTTCTTCTTCTTCCTCTTCTTCTTCTTCTTCTTCTTCTTCTTCTTCTTCTTCTTCTCTCTTCTTCTATTTCTTCTTCTCTCTTCTTCTATTTCTTCTTCTCTCTTCTTCTATTTCTTCTTCTTCTTCTTCTTCTTCTTCTTCTTCTTCTTCTTCTTCTCTCTTCTTCTATTTATTCTTCTCTCTTCTTCTATTTCTTCTTCTCTCTTCTTCTATTTCTTCTTCTTCTTCTTCTTCTTCTTCTTCTTCTTCTTCTTCTTCTTCTTCCTCTTCCTCTTCTTCTTCCTCTTCCTCTTCCTCTTCCTCTTCTTCCTCTTCTTCTTCTTCTTCTTCTTCTTCTTCTTCTTCTTCTTCTTCTTCTTCTTCTTCTTCTTCTTCTTCTTCTTATTCTTCTTCTCTCTTCTTCTATTTCTTCTTCTCTCTTCTTCTATTTCTTCTTCTTCTTCTTCTTCTTCTTCTTCTTCTCCTCTCTTCTTCTCTCTTCTTCTCCTCTCTTCTTCTCTCTTCTTCTTCTCTCTTCTTCTATTTCTTCTTCTTCTTCTTCTTCTTCTTCTTCTTCTTCTTCTTTCGGCTGCGAAGCTCTGCACGGCCATCTTCTAATTTTCCTTCTTCCTCGCCTTCTCCACCTTCAGCTGCTTCCCCATTAACACGGCGCCTGCGACCATTAACCAAGTGAGATTAAAGAGAAGAGAAGCGAGGGTCGTAAGAGAAGAGAAGATAAGAGTAAAAGAGAAGAGAAGTGAAGTTCGTAAGAGAAGAGAAGACGACAATAAAAGAGAAGTCAAGAGAAGCGCGTAAGAGAAAAGAAGCCGAGAATAAAAGAGAAAAAAAGCTCGTAAGAAGAGAGGATAGAATAGAGCAAAAGAATAGAGAAGAGAAGACGAGAATGTCTTGCTCAGATCTTGTTCGTAAGAGGAAACGTTTCATGTCTTGCTCAGATCAACGAGAACGCGCGGCAGGCGGCGGCGTCGACGACGGCAGACGGGCGGCGTCGACGGCGAATGCCGGCGGGCGGCGTCGGCGGCGGCCGGATGCGGGCGGCGGCGGCCGACGAATTCGGCCGGCGGCGGGAGAAGGAGACGGGCGGCGGCGTGGGCGGACGGACTCCACGGCGTCGTCCGCGGTCACGCGGTGACGCGGATGCCACCGTGGAGTCCACCTGGGCGCCACGGTGGCCGCCGCGTCACCCTTTGACCGGAGGTAGGGAAAAAATTCGACGCCAAATGGCGACATCTCATTCGTCGGGGCTATTTTTTTTACAAAGTTGAAAGTTCGGGCTACAATCTTTACAAAACTGAAAGTTGGGGCTCTTTCATAGTATTATCCCTTAATGTTTTGACACGTATATTAATATTTCAAGAACTATTCAAGTCCATACGAAACAAAAATATAGTAGGAGTCTACAATATGGTCTGTTTGTATTGGCAGCCAAAAGTGAAAAAGAGAGTGAGAGCAAGAGAGAGAGAGAGACAGAGACACAGAGAGACATAGAGAGAGAGAGAGAGGATGGAAAAGAGAGCAAAACCAAGAGAGAAAATGAGAGCAGCCGAGGAAGAGAGTTAGACAGACAGTGTGCAATAACGAAAGAGACGGAGAGAGAGTGCGAAGGAGAGAAAGAGATTGAAAGAGAGGTAGAAAAAAAGAGGACGAGAGACGGAGAGAGAGAGACACAGAGAGAGAAAGTGCGAGGGAGAAAAATAGAGAGAGAGACAGAGATTGAGGACAGTGAGAGAGAGCGAGAGTGTGTAAGAGAGAATCAGAGTGAGAGTGCTACAAAGAGAGTGAGAGAGAGTGGGATAATGAGAGTGAGAGAAAATGGGACGAAGAAGGTGAGAGAGAGAGAGAGACAGAGAGAGAGCGAGATAGAGAAAGTGAGTGAGAAGATGGGTCAAGGAAAGTGAGAAATAGAGAGTCCAGGCGAGAGAGACCGAGACAGAGAAAGTGAGAGAGAAAATGGGACAAAGAAAGAGAGGGACAGAGAAACCCGGAGAGAGAGAGAGAGAGAGCGACACAGAAAGTGAGAGAGAAATTGGGACAAAGAAAGTGAGAGAGACAGAGAGAGTGCAACAAGGGGAGTGAGAGAGTCCCAGAGAGGGAGAGCGAGATAGAGAAAGTGAAAGAGAAAATGGGACAAAGAAAGTGAGTAAGAGAGAGAGAGAGCGAGGCAGAGAAAGTGAGAGAGAAAATGGGAGAAAGAAAGTGAGAGAGAGAGTGCAACAAGGGAAGTGAGAGAGAATAAGAGAGAGAGAGAGAGAGTGCTACAGAGAGAGTGAGAGAAAATGGGACAAAGAAATAGAGCTGTAGGAAGGATGATGTTTCGTCATCTGTCTGTTCAAAAAACGTCCCCCATCATCGTCTGGAGCGACGGACTGATGACTGAATAGAGAGCTTTTAGCTATCCGTCATTCGTGACGGATGATGGATGGCGAAAATGACGAATGGATGGCTAAAACAGACTGATGACGTCTTGGTGATGGAAATATTTCTTCCTCTCCCTGTTGTTAAAGATAATATCGTGTCACTGACAACATCTTCTCTCTCTGCAGGAAAATCTCCAAATCTTCACACATCTGCATCGCAGCCTGAAGTGGCGGCGCCTCGTTCCTCAGCACCACTCACAACTCCACCAAAGGACACGTCTTCATCATGATTAAGTGGTGCCTCGTTCCTCGGCCTCGCATCGTCCCAACACCTCATCACCATATCAGGGTTAGGTTAGCATTAAAGCTAACCTAACGTCTGTCGCTCAATGCCTATAAACAGGCCTCCTTGTATCGTTGATTATCATTCTCTTATCATCTCAATCTTGCCTCAACTCTCTTGTTACTCTTTTACTATTCAGTTTTAGTTGTTATCGCTTAGCTCATTGTGAGCCACTCTCTTCCTCGAGTCCTTAGTCAAGCTTCCAACTCAACACCTGTCTCTCTCTCAATCGCTCCCTTGATAACATGCATTTTTAGTGCCTTATATTATTATATTTATGCGTCTTTATGCATTAAATTACTCATATTTGCATGTTATCAAGCTTAAAATGATTAAATCTATTTTTAGAACAAATTTATGAATTTTCTATATTTTTAGGATTTTTCTAATAGTATATTCTAAAAGAATATAATTCTTTGAGAAAGAATATGATTTTTCTGGAATTTTTGGATATTAAATTTGGAAAGATATGATTTTTCTGATTCAAAATATATATTTATACGTATTTTTTGGGATTTTATTTGATTTAATATGAAATTTTAAGTATTTTGGTTTTTTTTATGGCATAGTGTGACGTGGCGTGCGGATTTGCCGCCACATCAGCGTTGAGAAAGAGATTTTTTCTTTATTTTTTGTCCTTTTGACATGTACATGTGGCACGAAATATGAAAAGTCGCGGAATACGAAAAGCCACGGAATACGAAAAGCTATGGAATATGAAAAGCCACAGAATACAAAAAGGCATGGAATATAAAAAGCCACGGAATAAGAAAAGCCACAGAATACCAAGTGCTTTGACTTCTTAATAGGCACAAACTGATGACATTGATGAGGAGAGAGAAGAAATTAAAGGCTAGGATTGCTTCAACTTCCAATGGCCATAACTTTTCATCTTCCCCTCCTCTTTCTATCCATACCCTCTAATCTATAAATAGAGGCCTGGATCATTGTAAAAACCATCTTGAACTTGCTTCCCACTTTTGTGGGCTGATTGAAAGAGAGTGAGTTTTGAGATCCATCAAGAGACAAAAGAGAAGAGGGGGAGCTTACCGGCACTCGCAAATCGTCGTGATTTTGGCGGAACATAAGGATATAAGGTAAGTGTCTTCGCCTTACGTTGTTTCTCTCCCAACATCATCGTTATCATAGTTATAGTTTTTTTATCAACGTTTCATTTATCACTTCACTTACTTACGTCCCCACTCTCTCATCTCTCCATCCTCGTCATCGTACCACTCCATATCCAACCACTATCCTCGTTCATACTGTCATTCATCGCCATATCCATCACAATCACTTACTCTTTACTTTAAGTTAAATTAGCTTATAATTATGTCTCTTTTATCTATATCACTAGCTCACGTCCTCAAATCTTGCTTTCGTCGATCCTCTTGTCCATCATCACTAGTATAAGAAAGTAAATCCTTAATCATTGTTCCCTTGTCCATCATCACTAGTTTCGTCGATCCGTACTCATCACTAAGTATTTTTAAGTACGGTTAAATATATTTTTATTGAATAATCTCAATCACCAACGACAAATTTTAACCCTAAAATTGAGATTATCATCCATCTTCCTCTCTCTCTCTCACGATCACTCCCTCTTCCTATCTCTCGATCACTCCATCTCTATCTCCCTATCTCTCTTTCTCAATCGCTCCCTCTTTCTCTCTCTCCCACTCTCTCGATCACTCCCTCTTCCTCTTTCTCTCGATCGTTCCCTCTCCTTCTCCCTCTCTCTTGATCTCTCATACAAATCCTACTTGCCCACACCCATGATGCAAAAGAAAAACGATACAAGAGTGATACTGATGCAGCTCATAGAGAAGGTTTGGGGTGCCTATATCATGCTTGTCCCTCGGAGATGATGATTCATGGAGTATAAGTGGTCCTCACACCATCAAAAATCATTTTTTGGGTGTGTGGAGGGTACAATAGTTAGGCGAGAGGTCACACACTCTCGCTTCTAGTGCTCTATGCAATCTGCCACTCGTGAGGGCCAACATTGGACAGGATGCGACGCGTGCGGAGAGTGGGCAAGCTGAGGCTCTCAACGCGATGGCTGCCGCGAGCACCCTGAGGAATGTCCTGCCAAGTGATTTAAAGGGATGGGTTGTGAGAGCATACCACATAGTTGGCAAGAGCATCCGCTGTCTTGTTCCCCTTGTGCAATTTATGATGAATGATGGTCAAGCATGGGAGACACTACATGATGTCTTGCCATACTCTCTAGAGATGCCACTATGAGCATGAACATGGAAAAAGCATGTTGACCCACAACTATGAGTCCGATTCTAAGATGATATTATGCAGGTTTCGCTCGTTGTAGAGCAGTAATCCATCACGTATTACCATAGCTTTGGTTGTTTTATTGGCATGTTCTCCATAGAAAGATTAGAAAGTAAAAATGATACTCCCTATGTTGTCTCACAAGATACCACCTCCAACTATTAGGCATTGGTTCCTTTGGCCCCACCATCCACATTCAGCTTTAGAAAGCCTAATGGCTGTGGGGGCCAATGGACAATATGTAGTCGAGTGGTGATGGGGGTCAAAGCTACCAGGATTCTCTAGGTGCGAAGTATATCACACGTAGGTGTGGAACTTCGGGCCATGCGCAGTATAAGGTTGTGTGTTCTCCATAACCATTGCTTGACGCGTAGCATGACATCTAGTGCTCTCATTGTAGACCATGCAAAATGATAAAGAATTTCCCCGTTTCTATAGCTCCCATAGCAAGTATGCTATGGTGATGTGTAGATAAGTGCTTGGTTTAGAACGTGTTGATGAGATAAGTACTTGGTTTATTCGGTGTTGTAATATAGCTGTGTAAGAGTGACACCAATAATGAGTATAATGGTGCCAGCAATCTATAGCACTCTCACTATGGAAGAAAAGGTGTTCCATAGTCTCAACCTAAGGAGAGATTGGGCAACAATAACAACACGAATTGAGTGAGTGACCAAACGGGTCACACGATCATCATTTGGGAGGCCAAGGTGAATGAATCTCCAAAGGAAGAATGAGTCATGAGTAATAATTGCCAGATTCTAGACTCCAGATGTGTGGACCCCAAGTTTGTGCGAGGAACCTCTCTCAAAAGTGACCCCAATAGGATCGACATTAGAAATTCCCATCAAGCATGAGTATCCAAATAGGGCAATCTAGGGAGGTCCCTTTTGCAGTAGCCGTAGCCAATAGTAAGCAATTTGATGGAAGAACATGTTGCTCCCATAGGATTCGCACATTCCCCGTTAGCATGCCATGGTCAAGCATAGGCGATGGTGGACAAAGTTAGGGTGATGAGCTAAGGTTATGTCTCCGATCCAAGTATCATACCAAGCACTAATTGTATCTTGGCTGATGTGCCAACGTGCCACATTGGATATCTCTAGCCAATGACACTGCCAAGTACGCCACCTTTTGTGCCCCTAGATATCAGACTCCCTACGAGCCCAGTCGCTGCACTTGATCGATATGAAGCACCCCAACGCGGAGCTCATGGTACGCATATGCCACACAAGCTTCTTCGAATGCATGTCTAGGACGCTTTGAGTATACTGGATCCCTAGATAGTACCGGGTGCATTGGTTGACATACTTTGTGCCAAGAGATCCAATGGTGTCTATGGCCTCCCTTGAGGTGACCTGCCATAGGAAATGCATGCAAAGGCTCTCCACATAGTAAAAAATGGTGACTGATAATGAGTATACCATTAGGGTATGCAACGAGATGCTCATGAGGATGTAACACGTAAGTTGGATGCGCCCTAATGGGATAGAAAGCAAAGTTTTCATCCATCTAGTTTTTTTTCTTAGCTTGGCCAACAAGGCATGAAAATAATAATTTTGCGCGGGGCCGAGAAAGATGGCACATCCAAGATAGTTGAACGGGAGACATCCTCATGAGTACTGTGTGGAATGATAGAAAATATGTGAGTGTTTTATAATGGTGCAAAGGCCTACTATAAAGCTACTCTTTGCAGCATTGAAGAGCTGGCCAGAGGCTCGCTCAACGCAGTAAGTACACTCATAAGTCCTTTAATGGATTTTTTAGAGCCATTGAGGAAAATGATAGCAACATCTACGAATAAAGAATGTGAGATGATCAGTCAACACCTTTTCAAAAACTAGGGTCGTATGAATCCTTGAGTGATCGCTTATGTGAGTGATCAGCTAAAGACCTCCTCCATCAATATGAAAAGGGTGGGTGAGATATGATCACTTTGCCTAAAACCTCATGTGGCAGTAAAGAAACAAGTGGAGTTTTCATCCATCAAGAGAGAGAAATGATTATATATAATACAAGCATCAACTTGATCAATGAATGCATTAGTGAAATCAAAGCGTCGTAACATTATGAGAAGTCCACTCGCCTCTATCAAAGGCCTTCTCCATATCGAGTTAGAGGATGATGTTTGAACCCAAAATATGAGTGTTCACTGATTGTGTTAACTCGTGAACTAGCATGATATTTTCATGGATCTATCAACCCTTGACAAAACCACATTGCTCAGGAGAGATGAACCTATCAAGGAGGATCCCTAGTCTGTTTGTAATGCTTTTGGATGTAACCGTGTAGCATACATTACAAAGACTAATAGGTCGAAAGTCTAAAAAAGAAACTGAATTATCCACTTTTGGGATAAGCGCAAGAAAAGTGGATTTCCAACTTCTAACGAAGACTTTATGTATAAAGATCTCCTTGATAGCTTGCACTAAATCTTTGCCTATTATATCTCACCAAGCGATGTAGAGTTCAGCTGAAAACCCATCTAGCCTCAGGGCATTGTTCCTACTAAAGGAGAAGACCACCTCCTTGATTTCTGCGCACGTAGGAAGGGCCATAAGTATGGCATTTTCCTGGTGGGTCACCAAGTGTAGTATGGAGGATAGTGCGATCAAATCACTCGGATGTGAGGTAAGAAGGAAACTAAAGTATGTGACACCAGCTGTTGCTAACTTTTCTAGATCCTAGTGATATGCTCCTAATAGGAAAAAATTATAGTAATTTTCCTTTTTAATTCCAGTAATACTCCTGCTATGAGACAAAAAATTATTGAGTAGCATTAAAAAACCTTGAAATATATGAAGTCAAGCATGGTGAGTTAGAAACCTCCATATAGTGCCAACAATGATATTCATCAGAAATCTTGGAACATCGATGAAATTCCATTTATAGCTTGATATTTTTATTACTTGGATGAATAACATCATATGGAATACATATAGCCATTAGTACATTTCATATGAAAGCCTTAATTTAGTATGTAAGCATCTCAGCACTTTTAGTAGGTTATCAAACTCCAAAGTTCATTATTATCCCTTACAAAATTTTAAATTACCTCTTGTGTGAGTTTCTCATCTTTTTCCTTGAGGTATGAACATGATATATCAAAGAGTAAGTCTAGGTCCTCATATTACATTATGTACATGAATATCCTTATAATGCATAAACACAATTCAAGTTCTCATAAAGGAATGAACACAATCAATCATCTCATGAATTCAAAACCTAATTTAAATTTGAAAAAGGTTTCATAATATCTGAATATATATTTTCATTATCAATTATAGCTTAAAATTGAATCAGTCTTGGTTACACCATCCTTTCTAAATCTAGTACTCAGTTACTAGAATGGCGTATATGAAAATTCTCAAAAACTTTTGGCCCTAGAAGGTCAAGTTTCAATTTCAGAGAGAACAAAGGAAGCACATACGTGGATAAAGGCAGAAGAAGAAAGGGGTAATAGAGCGAACGATCACATCCAACTGCCATTTTAGCTATTTTTTATTTTTATCCTCATATTTTTTAAAAAGACATTGATGTTTTTCCATAATTTATTCTGGATATGTCTAATTTAATCATTATGTGTGTGGGGATTTAAAATATAAAAAAACATACATGAGACTTTTTGAACTTGAAGTATAATGAGTAAAGAAGACAGATATATGCAAGGTAAGAGTGGAAATCCATAATCATGTTCCTTCAAATATAACTCTATTTTAATCCATTTGATGGGTCCTTCATGAGAGGAATCCGTAGATGTCATTAGTACTCTTGATTTTGATATATGAATGGCATAGATAGGATCATGATTACCTAGTTGCATTTAGCAGCATACACTCTTTGATCTTACATTGAACCTCACATAAACTAAGATTCCTAACAATCATGCTCTAACCCTCGCTTATGTCCATTTGGTGTTCACACAAATATGTTTTCTGCCATGAAAGGGCATGTGATATGCCACACATAAATAATCAAAATATACTCCAGCTTTTGATGGAAATAAACTCGAGGTAGGGCTTTAATGGCTGAGATGTATGTATGTTTCAAATATCAGGCAGAGGGAAAAATAATTTAATAGAAGATGTGTCGTATATGCATCCATTATGGAATGCTATAATTGCATTTTTATTCACCCTTAACCCAAACCACTGCGACCATACACATAAGAACTTTTCATATTTGTTAATCTACTCCAGTTTAGGGATTTTTATGAAAATTTCATGGAGATAATAAAAAGGAGAGGGCACCCATTTTTTGAAATTGATGGATGCCAAACCTTAGTGACCTCCCCTCTCTCTTCAGTTTTTCTCAACACCATGGCTTCTATTGAGACCCGATGGTAAAGAGATCCTCTAAGAATTCAAGAGATGCTGCTTGACAGTGTAGTGCAAATATCTAATATCTGAAGATCATGTGGATATGTCTAGAGACCAGAAATTTGAACGACTTAAAAGTACTTGTCTGAGAAACCCACTAATAGTAGAATATATCAGGTGCAAGGTGATATGATCATATCATAATTTAGTTTTAAAATATTTTGATTCGTCTCATTTCTACTCCACGAACCGATTCCCATTCAGTGTTATATAAACATGGTAGGACTAGATCTTGAAAATATGCATTCTTATGACCTTGACTAAATATAATGTGAACAAAACTCTTGCTTTTTTTATGCACTTTTGAATATATTTATGTTTATGTTGACCTGTTTTTTGTCTTCAAGCTATTTCTCCAGGTTTAGCAAGTTATAGATTCCTGGTGAATAAATTCTATTTTAATTTAGAAATTGGAATTAAGTATTGGTTTGAAAAAAATGTAATGGGAATAAAATGGAGCATTCTAGTGGACATGTATAAAGACATATTATACGGTCGTCACTGGTTTCTTTGAGCTTTTTATCTGAAAGGTTGAAATGGAATGTGGAAACAAAGGTGAATGCGCCTTATGCATGATGAAGAGAATAGACATGGATGTAAAACTAAAGGCAGCCTAGGATTGGACAAATAAGCCACAAATGCACACAATCAATTCAAACTGTTATTTTGGGAGAAATAATGATGGTGTGACAGCTTACCTTTGTCAAGGGCAGGCATATTATTTTACAATTAGCGTAGTCAAACAATGTTCAAAATTTAAAGTCCCTCGAAAGATAATGTGAACATGCCGGCCTATTCCCCTAACCCAAGTTATTTTCTAAGATGACTACTCACTAGAAGATTTATATTAAGCATCGAATATCAAAGCACATACTGGAATTATAGGGTATCAACTATGAGTTATCCTTAATGTATTGATGATGGATTTCATATATTCAATGGATTAACCCAATGGTTATTTCTCACCAATTATCTAACTTCTAAATGCAACAAGCATGACTTTTGAGCATCTACACTGTGTTGTATCAATCCATTTCTATGATCTCTTGTGTGTCCTAAACAGTGTTATATAATGTTATATCATTAGTTGAGGCATGGGGTTGCGATTTAATATTATTTGAAATTACATGACATTTTAATCAGCATAATGTCTTTGTCATTGCTTGTTTTTTGACTAGTAGTGACCTAAAACGGGCATGAGAGTTAGGCCCTTAATTTATCATTATAATTTCTTATAATATTCTATTTCTACTTTACCCTTTTTTGCTCTTGTTCATTTAAATCATTTTTTGACCGCTCCTATTTTCTGTTCTGATGTATAAAAAGTAAGGTTTCAGTATTTTTAAAATTAATTAATAAACTTATATCAAGCTGTTCTTGACTTCCTATATCTTAAATATGTAAGATTATTCCTCACATCTCTTGTTTTTTTAATCTGATGAAATAGTCAACAGTTTTTCCTGCTGACACTACTTCATGCAAGATCAATAGTAACCGTCCATTTCCTCTAGCTCAAAGCCTATGGCAGATAGAAAATGATGAACCCATGCAAGGAGATCGCCAGTCATGGTAATGAGAAGGCGAGGGAATGGAAGTCATAATCTCTCTCATTTCAGCTTGACTCTCCACATCCAGCATTTTAATTAATAGTTTATTGACAGACATTTCTCGAGGCTTGCTGCGCGATTCAAATCTTGAGCGCAAAATTGGTCAGGACGGAATTTTGACGGCGAAAATGATTTTGAGAGCAAACAAAAAAATTCACTCTTTTGTATATCACCAATCCATAAACGATGTCCCTCATGCCGTGACTGGCGAGCAGTCCGGACGCATACCCGCTTTCAAAAACCAATAGATCATCGAATGGTCAATTGCATCCATAACGTTAAAAGTGTCTTCAACGTGAGTTTGGGTCTCCGTGTTGAGGAAGGAGTCGAAGACAGAGTCTCAAACTCGGCGACTTCCAGTTAGGACCTAAGAAAGATTAGTTAGTAATAATCATAACTATCGTATACTCGTTAGAGGCTTAGATGTTTAGGATCAAATATAAGTTCAAACGTAGATCAGGATTAAACTTAGATGGTTAGGATTAAATCATAGATAGGGTTATAACGGCTAGGATCGCGATGGGTCCACGGCACCGATCAACGCCTGTGATCGGTGCACCCATCTAGTTATAACGGTCACGATTTAATCTGGCTAACCATTGTAAAAGGGGCACACCGCACCGATCAAACGGTTATGATCGGTGCACCCCGACTTGTTATAACGGCTCAGATTACATCGTAGTTTAAATGAAATATATCCGTTGTAATCTGTTACAACGGATATATCTTAACAACGGATACTTTCCATTATTATCCTATTATACGTATTATAAAAACCAACTAAATGTAATCACCTAAGTGTGGGGAATAATAACGATATTTCCTCTTCTCGTGTCTTCTTCTTCTTTCTTCTCACTTCTTCCACTTCTTCTCTCCTCTTGCATACTCAAATTCTCAACACTCCGCAAGGACCTGGGTCTTATCCTCATACTCCTGGGCAATCCTGGGACAATATACATCGTTGTTAGTTAAAATCCCGGATGTCTTTTCGCAGATCTTAGCCTTATGCACGATAAAAATAAGTTAAAGAACCCAGTTCATCCGCCATTTATTTTGACAACTATCTAAAGAGTCAAAAACTATGAGAAAGATAATCCATTTCGTAACAGGCAATTATAGCAATAGTACCTATCCTAAAATGACGATAGGTACTCCTACGTAAGAACGCATCGTGCCCAAGAGTAGTGACAGATATTATATTTTTACAATAGTATCAGAACATTTGATTTCTTACAGCATTACTCCGAAGCTAACGCTAGATGATTAATATACTTTTGGGATGCTTAGACTCAGATAAACAAAGTCAACATGATGGAGTTTAGGCAAAAAATTCGCAGGCCGTGTCCGACGGTAAAATACACCCGTGGGCCATTGATATTTTAGAAATCCAAACGACAAAGTTTCCGGTGTAGGGAGAGGATCTGATCTTGTGGCTAAGCGGAGTGCTATCAAAACGATACTGAGCATGCTAACCCAATCGGGTGCCCGCACAGGATTCGGAAGGGCAGAAATCCAGATCGCCCCGGGGCCCAAGCCTACTCCCGGCGATATTATAACGGAGACTCGTCGCCTGTAATCTTCTCAAGTCCAATTTCAGCAGTCCAGTCTCCTGCCAACGTCTAAGAAGAACTCGACTTCCTCCCCCCCCGAAGACGATGGCAGCCTCCATGGCCCTCTCCTCCCCCTCCATGGCCGGTAAGGCGGTGAAGGTCTCCCCCGCCGGCTCCGAGGTCCTCGGCGAGGGCCGGATCTCCATGAGGAAGCCGGCCGCCAAGCCCAAGCCCGTCTCCTCCGGCAGCCCCTGGTACGGCCCCGACCGGGTCAAGTACCTCGGCCCCTTCTCCGGCGAGGCCCCCTCGTACCTCACCGGCGAGTTCCCCGGCGACTACGGCTGGGACACGGCCGGGCTCTCGGCCGACCCCGAGACCTTCGCCAAGAACCGCGAGCTGGAGGTGATCCACGCCCGCTGGGCCATGCTCGGCGCGCTGGGCTGCGTCTTCCCCGAGCTGCTCGCCCGCAACGGCGTCAAGTTCGGCGAGGCGGTCTGGTTCAAGGCCGGGTCGCAGATCTTCAGCGAGGGCGGGCTGGACTACCTCGGCAACCCCAGCCTGGTGCACGCGCAGAGCATCCTCGCCATCTGGGCCACGCAGGTCGTCCTCATGGGCGCCGTCGAGGGCTATCGCGTCGCCGGCGGGCCGCTCGGCGAGGTGGTCGACCCGCTGTACCCCGGAGGCAGCTTCGATCCGCTGAACCTGGCCGAGGACCCAGAGGCCTTCGCGGAGCTGAAGGTGAAGGAGATCAAGAACGGCCGCCTGGCCATGTTCTCCATGTTTGGCTTCTTCGTGCAGGCCATCGTCACCGGCAAGGGTCCCCTGGAGAACCTGGCTGACCACCTTGCCGACCCCGTCAACAACAACGCCTGGGCCTACGCAACCAACTTTGCACCGGGGAACTAAGTTTTCCGGCCATCTGGACACATGGCGTTCCCTAGTGTTCTAAGATTTCTTTTCGGACCATTTGCGTTCCGATACTGTAAATTATGAACTCGAAGATTTAAGTTCATATGTTCCCCGTGCAATTCTCTTTGTCAATGTTGGGAGGGCGAAGGTCCGGGACTTGAGGTGGAAAATTAAAGACGTATTGAAAAATAATTATTATTGTTACTAAATCATGCGGGTCCAAATTATTTTCAGCATGAGCAAAACTTTTGCCCATTTTTGAGCTTACTTATCGTTTGCCCATTTTTTGAGCTTAACTCAAAGAAAGGTGTTCAAGGAACAAATCTGACACCTTTCTCAATTATTTAATATGGAAATTTGATCAAAACTTTAAAGGTTGCTTAAACATCTTCACTGGTTGATTTACGTTGTTTTGGGGGTGAAATGATCGATACACAGATTTTCAAGATTCCATCGATCTGAGATTTCATTGTTGTCGCAATGAACAAGGCCATTGAAAGATTAAGGCCTTCAGTTATCAGAATATTACAGATGTGCTTATCCCCAGAAAGTTTATTATCCCTTTCGTTATAAATATATGAATATCACAACGTTAATGGCTTTGTAAGATAGCCCTGAATAGCCAAACAAAGTGGTAGTCATGAAAAGCTTCACAAGTGGAGGGCTTATCGACCATTAAGTGTGTGTGATTATGGTTTTCGGGGGAACTATGATATGAGGTATTATGAATTGACGACACAAAACTAGGATCTACTAGAAGTGAACTTTGAATTATTACCATCTGCAGAAAAAAATTGAGGATTTCTAGGGTTCTTTGACTTATGGTCAGAGCAACACCCTAGGTTTTTTGTGATTGCAGCAATAGAGGTAGATATAAAACCAGTTTATTTATTTTTTAATGTTGGGATGTGTAGGAGTCATGTTGCTCGGATATACGTTGTTAAAATAAGTAAATAGCCATGATGGCACCATGAAGAGAGGAGAGTCCTCTAAAAGGATATGCTCTAGAGTCCAGACATGCCAAAAAACATTTTGTTGAGGATGAATTCCGAAACAAGGTAAAAAGTGCACGGGCAATGGTCAAATAATTATGACAAGAAGAGAAGAAACTATATCTATCAGCCCTTGAACGACGTTTCACAAAACGGTTGGTTGATGAAAGGAGTAACTAGTAGAATAGTGGCTACTAAAAAAGGCCCAAATGGAGAGGATTAGGAGAACAAGGATGAACAAATGATAAAAAGGGGAGTCCCCTTATGTAGGGAGGAGAAACTAACCTCTCCATTTGCGTGGGGAGTTACCCTAATACGGTAGAGTAACGCCCACTGAATTAAAGAAAATTTACTCTCGCAACTCATTTTGAACTGAACCCCTCGTGTCCTGCTGAATGAGTGAACCCACAACTGGAGCTTTCATGGCCTGAATTGGGGGGCTAGGCTCAGGGCTCAGTAGATAGTCACCCGTTCGTGGAGAAGCTGGTCGAGGTACTCCGAAGGACACAAAATTGGCAATTAAATTGGAACGAAAATGTAATGCGCATCAACGCAAGTTCATGATTCCTTTAAAATTCCTTTAATCCGCTTCATCGTATACTGTTGTGATAATCTGATATCGAACCCTTCACGAAATAGTAAAGTACATACCATGTATATCCATTGTCGAAATAGTTATTAGTTAAAATAAAGTAAAGCGTTTTTGTCATTACTGTGTGCAACACGTCTTTTATATTTTCTTCAAGTATCCCACCACCATGATTCTTCAAAATTATATTTTCATCTTATTGGAGTCGTACATTGATGAAAATATTCAAGATTGCAGAAGAAATATCGTTTTTCTTGACATATGCTCATACTTAAAATCTATTTCCCAATGTCCTAAATGGACCGATCAAACTTTGCTCCATGCACAATTAACCATCTCAAGTCATGATCGACCGTGTTTATATATGCACAACACCAGAGGGAAATCATCTAACGAGTAAACAAATATCTTGGTAATCGCAAATTTTAAGCTGGTACAAAATACGTTCGTATCTTTGAAGATAACTCACCTTTGATAGAAATGGCAGTATGTTAAATATGTAACTTCTGACCTTAAAGCCATGGCATTGAAGCTCAGTGCAATTTATTGTTTGAACAATATCGTCCACCAAAATTTATGTGTACTAACGAAATATTATTTGATTCCAGATGCCTAAGTTAAAGTTGTCACAAAATTTTAAAAAATGCCTACAATCATAATGGTCTGGTCAACCACTATTCTGTGGAATTTCAAGTTGGGAAACTCAAAGCAATCACTGCAAAAAATGATCAGGTTATCTCATTATTTACAAAATTCAGTAAAAAAAATCATCTGAATTAACTTAGGCAGATGCATACTCAGTATTTTCATTTTCATACAATCTCATCCCTTGAAGTTTGAACCTATAACTTTAGGAAGTCAAGATGGTTCGCTGGATATTAAGTGATTAAAATTTTAATTTAATTGACCTTCAATTGAACAAGATTACAATAATTATGTTTTATTTTAAGAATATTTACCATATGATTACAATATTTTCATTCCCAAAAAGGTTTGTGTGAAATTTGAATTTATTTTGTCCTAGAAAAAATAAAATCATTGATAGATTATAGGTACATATTGTATTATGTTTTATTTTAAGTGATGTTACTTCACAATTTCAGGGCAATCTGACGTCGGATCTCGAGATATCAAGGTTACAATTTTCTTGAATCATAGCCATCTGAATTATTCAATTTCTCTCTCCTCCAGTTGTTCCCAGCTCATCTTCCCTTCCACGTGAAGGAAGGAATCTCTCTGCAAATCTGGTGTTGAAAAATGTGAGAAAATGTGGAATTTTTTTTTTTAAATGTAGGAAAGACCATTAGTAATTATAAATAAGTAGTCTTTGTCTTCTAAAATTAGTTGCTTCATGAATCTAAAGTCAAATAAATATGTACAAATTCTATAAAATCTTGAAAAATCAAAAATTCAGGCTAAAGGAAATTTTAATCAGTTTAAAGCATCATAACGTGCAAATATGGACATTTAGATGCAGATATTTATGATTATGCATGATATTTCTACAATAGTTTACATGTTATCACAAACTGATTCTCAACACTAAATGTCTAACCCTACTTATGTCAGAAACTATGCAATGATGATAAATATCTCCTAAAAACACCATGAGTATTTATAATCCATTTTTAAATGTGTGAATACATGTATTAAGATGTTTGATTCAATTTGGTTGTGACTCCCTTAAATAGTGAGCAAATTGTTGCCCTTTCGTTTTTATCATGTTCAATTATTTGCATCCACAATTTTTTCCATTATCTCTTTAACATATTCTAGCCATTGAATATAATCTATGTTTTACTTAGTATTTTCCTATCTGTCTAATCCACCAATTAGACTAAAACTTTTTAAATTAATCTATGTAAAATAAGTATGAGGAAAAAGTTTATTTGATCTTTAATAAGAGGTAAAATATGGTATATTCCTACTTATAATATTTTTGGAAGTAAACATACTATGTTATACAAAGATTTATTAATGATTTCTACAATTTTTTAATGTACTTGTTTCTTCTTGAATTTTGATCTGAAATACAAAAAAAATTGTGAGTAGATTTTTTGAGCTCAATATTAGTACTGAATTGTTATAACCTAGTATTGGATTTTCTGAACTTTTGATATTTATATGAAAGGATCATAAGTAACATTACTTAGGGTCCTGAATATTTTAATTTACATGACGGGTAGTGAATCGATTGAGAAATATGAAAATAATGTGAAACAAGAAGTGATAAAACTTGGGCCACATGTCAGAATATCTTGGGTTCTCTAGAGCCTTGACATGGCGAGAAAACTAAATGATTCACAGCAGAATGTGGTTACGAAATTATAATGACATCAATAAAAACATGAAATGAATCATGCCTGCACATACTGTATCCATGATTCCTTTGACCCGTGAGTGACTCATGTTGAGATGCTCATGTGCGCAACCTCTACATGTATCTATGCAGTCCATGACACGTTGAATTTCCTCTTTAGCCTTGACGAGTTCTATTCACCCTCTATTGTCGTCGTTACGCCGTCCGGATCGCATCAAGAATGGAGTGGAGTTCAAGGGAGAAGGGAGAAGGGAGAAGAAGGGAAAGGCCCCTGAACAATTCCGGCTTGGGTGAATTTGGTGTAGGGCAGTCCATTATTTTTACTAAGTGGGTATTTTTCATAAAACCCAAAACTTTAACATCTTCCAATGTCCAAAATACCATTTACATGTGACCCTCTAGGCCCATGTATCAATCTAGTTAACGACTCCATTGGCCCAATAACATTTCTTGACCTTACAAAATATTTAAATAGTATCAAATCAATTTAACTCAATCGATAGGATGAGTCTCCATCTCATGGGGTGCCAAGATACGCCTCATGCTCTAGAATATACAAATCATTGTGTATCGACTCACTCATGGAACCTGCTCATCATTGGTTACCATTTACGTATTATCCCTCATCCACTTGACACTCTTAGGATGACTTAGGGTATGGCCCACTAGCAAACCCTAATCAGACATTCAATTCAGTTATGATGCATTTGGAAATCTTGCCAGAACTCTTCTCCGATATTTCATTGCCTTGGCCAAGTACCTCATCACATAATCTTCCTTGAGTTATGTTCTCTTACATCAAGGGTGGACGATTCCATCTTGGTAACTCAATTGTATTTGTGAACTTTTTGGTGCACCCCAATTAAGAGTGTTTGGAATCCCATGATTAGACACTCCCATATCATAATCACAGTACAATGGTCCATCGACAAGACGTATTTGGTGTCTCAGGTCTAAAAACCACTTACCATTCAGCTTGATTTACAATTTGGTATAACACCATTGAGGGAGTCATGCGGATTAATTAAGTGAACTCTTTCCACTACAAAACACGCACTATCTAGTTGTAGTGTCTTATAACACCCTAAATTCATTTTTATTTCAAGTAATTAGCACAATTTTATCCATTTAAAAATTTTAAAATAGGGTTGTTATCGTATATTTACATGTTAAATTCTATTCCAAGTGAATTAGGATTTTTCCCTAAGTTTTTATTAATTTATGAATTTTATGCAATTTATTTAATATTTAAACAACTCTATTTAAACAAAAATGGCAGGTTTAAAAACTAAATTTAATGTTAAAAAAATGTGGGATGAATTATGGAATTTTCTAGAATCTTCCTGCCTTTTATTGAAATTTTAGGAATTTATTCAAGGAAGAAACAAATTTTTACATAGAAAAATGATATACTCTTGAGAAAAATAGGATTTTAAAATAATATCTAAAGTCGGAGGGAGTTTTATTATATTTTGGTTGCAAATATACCCTTAGAACACTTGTCAGTTGCGCATTGCAGGCGCAAAAATCCAATTAGAAGTAGTTTTAGAGTATTATCGAATTAATATGGATTTTTCTATATTTATTTAGGGGAATATGGAGGAGAGGGAGGAGGGGCATAGGTCCAATTACTTTTGGGCAGCTTCGGTTTGCTCACTTAAATAAAAGCAGGGACTTTTCTGCACAACATCACGAAACAGAGTTAGTGGCACCATGTGGCAAAATCTCAACTGTGAAAAGGGAATTTGATGGCTTTAATACTGTTGACAGCAACTTCTCTTAAGGGCGGTAAGTGCACCGTCCGTGCTGTGCATACAAAGATGAATGCGCAAGAGGTTACGTGACCATGCCTGAGTAGGTATCGTGGGTAAAAATGCATAGATCAGTGCAAATTGAAATGTATTTTTATTTATTTTGTTCTTTTATTTTCACCTCGGGGGTGTGTGACACCGATAGAAGACCCACCAAATTGACTATAAATTTTTCCAGAAAATCAGAAATCGACACGAATTGAGGGTGTAGCAAAATTTAAATTAAACAAATGAAATATTGATCCAACCACTAGGATTGATCAATATTAATGTATAAATTACTCTTAATCATGAAGTCAGATTGTGCTCAAATTTTATGGGCTTGCTTGTATTGACCTTCTCTTTCTATCTATATTGTTGGATCAATCAGATAAGTCTTACATTCAGAGATAAAAATTAATTATTGGGGGTAAAATGGTAATTTTTACCATTTAAGCTAAGTATAGAAACTGAAATTTGAGCTGTGGAGGTCATTTTGGAGGAGGATCTTTTGCAACTACAAGACAGAGGAGCACCAGCCTGGATGAAATGCATTTGGTACTTTTACTTCATTGTATTTCAATTTTAGTGTATTTGGGATTATTTTTAGTGAAATTCTTGATTTCTCTTCCTCATATTAGTCTCAACTTCTAAATCGTTTTGCTCAAGCGGCATGCACAAGTTATTACTAAGATTAAGAGGAGCATTATGGAATTCAGCTAACTGTTCCACATGCACATTAAGAACAAAAAAAATTACAAAATAATAGAGAGATAGCTTAATTTGTAATTAGTAATAGATTTAACTATTGAGATATTAGTGAGCTATTTTGGATACTCAGTTCTCCCAAAAATAAATTAACGCTAAATTTTATTATTAACCCCTCTATTTGACTACTTTGATCTTTTTTTTTGGATCAAAGAAGTCATTTTAGAGAATACCTTATTCTTCTATTCTTCCCATCTCCTCTACCCTCCTTTCCAAATTCTTTGTATAACTAGGGTAATTTGATCTTCATTGAAAACAATGGTGATTCTTTATACCTGGGTTGCCCGACACTTCTTCGCTCCTACATGCTATGCGCCATCCACTCGTAAACTCGCACCTCAGACCTGATGGGAGACCATCCTGGAGACGCCTTGACGGGACGACGTCAACCTCACCGAGCTGCACGCACCGATGCTCGCCACCTGGGGTTCAAGTACCCCCGTGTAAGCATCTTTATCTTACTCGCTTTTATTTCTGTTTGTTTGTATTCCTGGATTTCATGGACTGGGCCGGTGTTGAGCCTTGTCCTCGTCTTTTCCTTTTATTTTTCAGTTGTATTTTCAAATTGTAAGGAGAGGCCGAGCCACGTCTCGCGACGGTTCGTCCTCCCCTCCCACGTTCACTTGGCACCTATCCTCACTATATAAGGGGATAGCATGCCCAAGGAACATTTGAGTCATTTGTTGAAAAGAAATCCAACTTGTGTCTCCACTATCGTAGAGAGTAGAGAGTAGAGAGGTCCGGCTAGCCTCGCCCACGTCGAGACCACTCCGTGGTTAGAGCCCTCGTCGTCACGTCGAGATCACTCCGTGACGATGTGTCCAAGCGTTCCGTCGAGATTACTCTGGGACGAGTAAAGAATTGAAGAAGTTGTCACCGCCTGGAGCTGAATAAGCTTTCGTTGAGATCACTCAGAAGGTGCCCGAGGCCGCAGGTCCGACGCCGACGCTTGCCTTCCACGGGATCCTCAAGATCCTACCCAAGGTCCCCAAGAATCATCCAAGAAACCATCATCTTGAAGGTTTCTTGGGGCGGTTACAGCTCAAGAAACCCTTTCTTGGGCTCAAGATTCGACCCGCCGCTGTCTCCGCCACCATCGCCCTCCACCGCCGCCGACCGCCGCTCTCGCCAGCGCATGTGGGCCCGCACGCCTGCCCACAAGCCAGCCCGCGTCCGCGCGCCGCCCGCGCCCAAGCGCCGCCCACACCCGAGTGTCGTTCGCTCCCGCCAGCCGCCCGCACCCACGCAACGCTCTCGCTCGCGAGCCGCCCGCGCTGCAAGCCGCCGCGCTCGCGCTGCCCGTGCGCTGCCCTCGCCTGCGCCACCCCGCACCCGCGTCCCAACCGCTCCCGCTCACGCCGCCTGCACCCGATCGCACCCGCGTGCCCTGCGCCCGCAAGCAATCGCGAGCCTGCCCACACCTGTGCATCCACCCGTGTCCACACGTCGAGTGGCCGCCCATCCCGCCACCCGTCGTCTGTCCAAGCTTCGTCATTGATTTGGGAGCGACTTGTGCCGTGGACTATCAACACCAGGTACCTACTCATCTAGTCTCCCTTAATTCCAGTATTATTACCTGTTCCAGTCTCGTCTTCCGCTATCACGTCCTCTGTCGAGTTTACAACTCTTGATAGGATAGCCACCTCGTCGAGTGTCAGGATTTTACTTGAGGTTGAAAGGGTAATTGTTGACTTAAACGCCGAACACCCTAGGGCCATCAAACGCCCCTCACCGCTTAGTCGTCGAGTCGGTCCTGCGGGTCATTGGGAGTTTGGTCTAGGATCAATATCTTCCCATTGATTGACGTGGATCTTCTTCCCATATCTGCGAACGGCCGATTAATTGCTCATTCGACAATATCATTTATCGGCATACATTCATAAAAATCACGAACCTACTCATCGATTCGTGTGGCGTATATGAGCCGACCGATCCTGGCAGGTCGTACTACATCAAGACCTCCTAAAGTTTGTTCGTGCAATTAATTACTGATTCTTTAATGATCACCATTATGTGAACATAACCTTAGTTTCAGTTCAGCATGAACTGTCTTGGTATTCATTCTTGAATCAGTGACTGAGAGTCAAGTAAATAAGACTACCCTAATTACAGCCAGATCACTCAATTGGATCAACAATTAAATTGCCTTACTAGCCTCCTTTGGACAACCCCTACCCTCATCATTATAACCTTACGTTTAGGATTTACAAATTTTATTGCATAAGCTGAAATTGACAATGATAAGGGATTAACATTGGATAATTCACCGCTTGTTTCTAGCTTATTAGTGTCTCCACACTAATAGCTATGATTCAAACCATACTCATCAAATGATTGAGGATAGATAGTACTATTCTATCTGAATAGTTTGATGTCCTTCTCGAGTATCTTTGGAATATGAATATTTAGAACACATGTTTAAAGGGAAGTGATCTTTGTATGACATTCTCATCATAATTTACTAAGTCTGATCATGTATTCATAGACTTAATTAGACGCATCACATGTGCAATAAAATGAATATATTTTATGAATGAACATGTAACATGATATGTAATTTGTGATTGGCTTGCCGGCCAATGATATTTCATCAAATTAGTGGATTGTCAAACATATTGAAATTGTAGGCAGTAAAAGTGTCTTGTTATAAATCAGTTCAATTATATTTTTTTAAAATAACTATAGATGTTATGGAATACTAAGTTATTTAAAGAACTAATTAATATTCAACAAAATAAAGGCACAATATTCATAAATATGGACTCATTTAAGTCTGGTATAATCAATTATCAAATAACATATAATAAAAGTCTATAGTTTTGACAAACATTTCCCACACATAAAATGCATAAAATCAATAGTTTTGACAAATGTTTTAGAGTGGCAAAATACTAGATTCGGAAAACTAAAATTTAAACAGCAGAAAAGAGTTTTCATGTTCCACTTGTAGTAGCATCTAAAGAAGAAGACAGTGCATGCATAAAATGGCTATATATTATGATAATGGTTTTTAAGATAGCACCACAATATGCATTCTAGGGAAAAACAAAGTGACACATTGGTTCTCTAGCTCCCTAGTACATGCCGTATCCAAGTAGAAAGCCCTTGCTCACACAATTAGGGAGTTGACCCAATGACATATACATTACAACAACATATTCATCGAACACAATATTGAGTACTGTTACATGTTGATATTAGACTATTTGGTATCTTAAAAAATTATGCTTTTATCTTTCATAAAAAATAAACTAATCAACAAACTATACATGGCTTTCATGACCAAAAAAATACATAAAAAAGTTCAACAGACAAGAGAATTATGGCACATAAGTAGACAATCATGTTAATTGGTATATCCAAAAAATTATGTTATGCTGCACGTCATTGATAGGCATTGGCTTCTCATGAACGAGGTAATGGGTTTGTTATAACATCAAATAGATAATGATATATATGTATAATTATGTCTTTTACTCATTTATTTATACTTATTGACTCTATCGTTTTTTAGAATAACCACATGATATTTTATAACATTAAGTGGATTATTGTCAGTATTTTATTGGATATTTATTCATATGAAATATTTAGGTAAATTAAATTTTAAAAATCCATATGAAAATGGGAGATAAGGAGAAGTCTAAGTTATGATCTGAATCAAAATAAAAGGTCTAATTTTCAATGACGTGGAAAAGACCCCTCAACTTAACTCTCTTTAAAGACCACGTCAAAACTATTCATGATTTGAGGAGCTAACTCCATAAGGTCAATTTTGGTAATTGCTTCTGATGAAGGAAAATTGTATTTAATTTGTCATAGTAGATTTTAAAAAAATAGAAACTCACTCGAATAATGGGAGTGAGGGCATCTCTATAGGGACTGGCCTTTAGAGGTGCATTTAATATCTGAGTAGTTAAGGCATAATAATAATAATAATATTAATAATAATAATAATGACGATCGTGATTATAGTAAAAGATAAGTAATTAGTAGGTCGGCAGTAGTATCTAATGAATGAGAAAATTAAGATAATATTCAATAGTAATGAATAGTGAATGATGTGAGAGATAACTCGAGAAAGAGATAATGTATTGTAGTACTTGTATCATTTTGTAGATATTGGAAAAAATAAAGAAGAAAAATATTAAATGGTTTAGTTAAGGATGATATTAACATAGATAGTGTAGAAGTGGAGAAGATTAATAAGATAGATACAATAATGAAGTATGATGAATAAGATTTAGAGGTAATGATAATAGATATTTAGATTTTAATTAGCTAAGGAAAAAGGGTTTAGGGTAATAAGAAGTTAGTTAATACAAATATTTAGTTTAATAGAAGGTATGATAAAAGGAAAGAGACAAAGGGAATAGAATTATGATTGATAAAGGGAAGGAGAGATTATGGTATCATTGAATTTGATATTAATATAGATGAGATATAGGTATGTAGTGATATATAGATAGACTAAGAGCTTTATAAGAAGAGAGGAGGGATAATAGATTTTGTTTGGTTTTAGAGGAATTCAGTTAATTATATGGATAGATGGAGAGTGATAAGAGATAATAAAAGGATAACAGTACTTAAGATGTTATTATTGTTATTATTTTGTGTTTAGGAGAACTTAAAATGATAGAAATAAGTTTTATATATTCAATATTTTTTTGAATTTATCATAAAGTAAAATTGAAATAAAATAAGGTGTTTCTATCGACACCCCACAAGTGTTCGAAAGAATGCCTCAAAAAGGCAAAAAGACATAAGTAAGTTTGATAAGTATATTTTCAGACTTTTCATAAGGTAAAATCAATAGGAAAGAAAAAATTATTGATATCTTTGAATCCGCACTAGATGCTTGATGAAATGCCTCAAGAAAATTACAATATTGAATTTCGACCAAAGTGACTTGGATGAGTGATTAAACTAACTTGAATAAATTTTATAGTGTTTGGTTACTCAGTATCAACCAGATTGATCAAAGAAACTATCAAATCTGCCCTGATTCAGGTGAGCAAGAATGGGGGTGCCGATCACCGCCCTCGAATGTCGGTGTGCGTACTTGCTCATCCTTCTTCATAGTGGTGCAGATCAGTGCCTCCCTAGCTCTTCTATGAAGCCTACCTATGCCTATTGTGCCAAGACAGAACTGTCATGACTCCTCCGAGCTCTCTGATTTCCAAAAGGGACCTCCTTCGTCATCTTCCTTCCTGCGATGAGAGGTAGTCTTTTAGCCCCCAATTCTCCCTTTAAGGTGTTGAGAGCAGTCTTCAATCTTACAATGGATCAGATTTAATCCAATGGCTCTCTAGGAGATGTTGTACCAATCTGTGGCCCACATATCGCCACCCTCTGCCAACCGACCAAGGAGGATGGCGACCAAGGGGTGTAGAAGCAGGACATTCCCCTAGACGTTAGATCTCCATCTGAATGGGTTCAACGGCTAGGATTGATTGCAGCCATGGAACCATTCCTACAGTGTACCCTTTTTTTTCTCTACATCAGCGAATTGTCAGTTGCCTGCTAAGCAGCCTTTAGCTCTGATTCACTCCACACTTGGCCCTGCTATCCACGTTATCAGCCGCATCCAATCAGGAGGATAGAAAATAAATAAAAAATGACTAAATATTATGAACAGGTCTCACAGGCAATCTTCCTTAGGAAGATTGAATGGTTGAGATCATGTCCATTTACTTAAAATGGTCATAAATGTCACTGGCTTTTGTCCAGGTTGGCTCAAAGCCTAATCACAAATTCTTCTTTTTATTCTTTAAGATTGTGGCCTATTCGGCCACAATCATTTTGTTACTTCTTTGCCCGCTCAGAAGTGGAGCTGAAACTTGAGAGGGCTTATTGATCCCGTATTAAAGAAATTGAAAAAAAAACGTTACCATACAATGATGTTTATTTACCTTTTGAAACTACTTAATACCTTTGGCATGTGTGCATGAACCTCCCTGTGGGCCTTTTGTGTACCTCGGTGTGGTCCCTCTATGTGCCTGTGGTTGAGGCTCCTAATAAGTCCAAATTTAGGGGTTTTATGTCATTTTTTTGATTCAGACTTAACCAACAATATTTATGAAACTTTTCACTTAAATACTCTATAATTAATATAGGGAAAGTAAGGGGTCGATCCACAGAGAGGCAGAAATTTAATTTCAGAATGAAGGAAGTGAGTTTAAAAGTGAGATATATAATTTCTGAGATTTTATGGATATTTAGTCAATTTATATAAATTCCTATGATCTAAATTAAATCATAATTATAAATAAAAACACAAAAAATATTTTTAGACTAATTTTTTAAATTTTAATTAACACTAGAAGTAGGAAATAAATATTATTTTTTAATTTTTGTTGAATTTAATTAACACCAAAAATAATAGAAATATTAAAAATGAGAGTTAAATATTTTTTTGGAATTTTTTTAGAAGTTAAAAAATACTGAATATTGATTATATTAATTTTGAAGATTTTTTTGATTTTTTTTGGAAATTTTAAATATATAAAATAAGAAACATACTTTTTCCAGCTATCGCCAGCGACGAAGCGGTGGCGGACCAGATGAGCCGGTGGTCCTTGTGTAGCACTTATAGGGCTGACCTTAGTGGGTCATCCCACTAAGGTTCAGCCCAATTGGGCTAAACCCTAATGGGCTTGACCCAATATGGTTAGGACGTAGTCAATTTGACTAAGTCCTCCACTCTCCAATTTTTTTTCCCTTAATGATGGAATTCAAACACAAATGTTTTTTTGAAATTTGAAAGGAAGAGTGAAGGATGATCTATAGATAGACTAGAATGGATTTTAGAGAGATAAATAAATGGTTTTAGAGAGAGAAAATGGCTGAAATGGAGAGATAGAGAGAAAAAATGAAGAGAGAGTGTAGAAGAAGTTTGAGATAGAATTTGAAGGTGCAAATGAAGGATACTTTTGATGAAATTTTGAGAGTATGAACTAGGGATATAAATGAAGATCTAGAGACAGAATGAAATGATTCTAGAGAGAGTAAATAGGGAAAACATGTATTTAGAGTGAGAAAATGATGGATTTTAATGGTAAATGGATGGATGATGATGTGAAAATGGAAATCTAGGTTCCTAAAACCTCAATGCAAGCCTTTTGAGCCCTCAATGCTTCCTCTCAAATATGTATCCTTATATTTCACCAGAATCAGGCGTTTTTCAATACATACAAGAGACAAGGAATGAAAACTTCAACAAACTTACATTAAGCAGGTTAAACAACCTGGATTTTGAAATATGCCTTGTCTTGCTGGCCAGCCACTTGCTAGAGCACATACAGAATGAGGGGAAATGAGGGAGAAAAGAGTATTTATAGATTATAATAATTACTAAAATACCCCTTTGGGTATTTTCTATTTTCTTTTCATGCCATTTTTGCCTCTTTTTCTCCATTGGTTGAGAGTTTCCCCTTTTAATCTTCAACTTCTTTCTTTGGAAGGCTTTTGAGAGCCCAATGGACAGGTCAGGTAGTGGCATATCTTCCTCTGATTTCTCATTTGAAGGCCCCAAACACCTTTTTTCTCCTTTCAAGCCCCCTTTTGAGAATCACTAAACTCTCAAAAATTCTCCAACTTTTGAAGAATTGTATCTTCTTATTCTTGTGAATTTCTGCACATGTGAAACTATAGAATACTCATCAGTAGTAAAACTGCTTGACTGCAAAGAAGTCAAGGAGTTTATTCAAAAATAACCATAATGTGCAAAATTTAGAATTTATAGTTTCTGCATATATATTTAGTTGATACAAATAATAACATGATAAATTCTGAATTAATAATACCATAATCATTTAAAATGTATCTAAATATATATTAAGTTATCATGTTATCAGCTCCCTATGCAGTGGTGCTTTCTTGTTGTTGGCAAGCGTGAGTGTTCTCCTCCGGCATGCTCTCGCTCTACTTGCTCGATCATCTCACGCACTGACGAAGACACCGACGATGGAAGTCACCACCGATGAGGTACGGCGTTCCCCTTCGCTCGTCAATTATATTATGTCTTACAGTATATTTTTGACTGCGTTCCACCGTGCTCGGGCTAGATTACGTGAGAGAATATTGAAAAACTATGAGTTGAGTGTCTTCTTAGGTACCGGCCAAGCCCGTCCGTTAGGTGCAAGCACCTATGGAATTATTTCATTCGGCGATCTAGTCGTCATCGTTGCTTCGACAAGGGTCTGAAGGTCACCGTCATCGTCATCGATTGCCCGCTCCAGAGCTTAGAACTCAGAGAATTTCCACTCGGCCATGCACTTACACTCCACTTAGGTCATTCGCATCCACATAGCTACATTCACTTAGAGAATTACCTGTCAGACGACGTCATTGACGACGTTCGACATCACTCTCCCCAAAAATGTATGCAGCAAAGTGAATAGTTTGTGCCATTCTTTGGGCTCTACTACTACTGGCCGAGTGAAGCTTCTCGAGCATTTGAGGGACACAAAATCTTCACGGGGGAATAAGGTGCCAATCTATTATGGAGACACATAGGTTGGAGAAGCATTAAAAAATTCAAATATGACAAAATCCATCACTCTTGAAGTGAAAAATACATTTGGAAAATAAAGTGAAAACCAGTGGGTATAGTGTTGGGTTCTAAAGGCCTTGACATGGATAAAGACGAGGATTCCATGCAGCGAAAGATATGTAACAGAATCAAAACAGCATCATTAAAACCATGGAAATGAAGTATCTTTGCATCCGTGATTTCTTCAATCCCAAAGCAAAACAAGTCGAGCTGCTCAAGTGTGCAGCCTCTAGACGTATCCACGTGATCCTAGGCATGTCAAATCTCCTCCTTCTCATTGATGATCCCCGTAATTTTCCCGTCATCGTCGTTATGATGTCCCGATCACATCGACGATGAAGAAAGGGTATTGGGAGATGGACAAAGAAGGGGAAAGGCCACTGAACAATTCTGGCCTGGGAAATTTTTGTTCAGGGCCTTCTCCTATTTATTCTAAGTGGGTATTTTTCATAAAACCCCCTAAACTTAAGTATATCTTCCGGCGTCTAAAATGCCATTTGTATGTGACCCTCTAGGCCCATGTATCAGTCTAGTTAACGACTCTAGTGGCCCAATAATCTTTACTAGCCTTCCAAATTAATTAACTATATCAACATATAGGTTAATTAATGTTGGATCGAATTAACACTATTGATGCATCAAGTTTCTAACACATGGGGTGCTAAGCTACACCTCGTGCTCTAGAAGATACAAAGGAATGTACATCGACTCACTCATGGAACCTGTTAGTCCTCAGTTACGATGTAAGTATAATCCCTCATCCACTTGACACTCCTTGGACGACTTAGGGTATGGTCAATTGTCAAACCCTAATCGGTCATCCAAGTTTTTACTGATGCATTAGGAAACCATCAGAGAACTCTTCTCTGATATTTCACTACATTGGCCGAGGACTTCATCACATCGTCTTCCTTGAGCTGTCACCTCTTATACCGAGGGTGGACGATCCCATCTTGACCACTCAATTGTCTTCGTGAACTTATTGATGTACCCAAACTAAGACCATTTAGAATCCCATGATTGGAGGCACGTTGGCCATAGTCAAAGTATAACTTTTCGTCCACAAGACATCTTTGGGGTCTCAGGTCTAAGGATCACTTACACAACCGTAATGTGAATCAACCTGATTGACAGTTCTATATAATATCATTCAGGGATTTGTACTGATCAATTCAGTAAACTCTTTCCACTAAAGAGCACCCACTATCTATACTTAGCGTCTCATACTCATCATATGAGTGAGGCTAGATAGTGTTGTTCTATCCAGATACGTTGATGTCATTCTCAAGTATCCTTTGAATAGGAATGTTTAGAACACATGCTTAAAGACTAGTGATCTCCGTATTAAGATCTCATCATAATTCATTAAGTACAATCATGTATTCATGGATTTCATTATAAGCATCACACATGCATTATAATGAATATGTTGTATTAATGAATATGGAATGAGATGTGAAATGTGTGATTGGCTTGCCGGCCGCTTATAACTCCATCATACATATGGTTGGGTCACCCCATGGTTATGTAATAAAATTCTTGCCATCCCATGTATCTTAGCTGATGTAATTATACCAAGTATCTACAGAGAGTGACACGAGCTACAATGAACATTATCCTTAGTAGTGGAAAGTAGTAAGTGATCTATGGTTGAGTCAATATTAATCATTTCTTCTATATATATCGTATAATATCTACCAAAGTACTTGGGTCTTGAGATTCCTTATTAGAGATACAAGGTGAACCAAAGTACACATTCATACAAAATACCAAAGTACCAGATGTTTTCGATTCAAAATACACTAGGCCGTACTACATAGGGACTCTACAATCACCTGATGGGGATTTCAATTCTCTTAAAGTTCCCAAGTCAATCCATCAACATTCAAGCATGCATCCATACTCAACATTTTTTGAGATATTAGGCAGCGACCCTAATTATCTTTGGCCATGGCTGATGTGAGCTCACAATAAGTATCTACGGAAGATAGCAGGGGTGTTGATGGCGCACGCCATCAAAGATCATCAACGGCATCATCTGCGCTGCCCACCACCGTGGTCAAAGCTCAAATGAAAATTGCTCAATTATTGCTTTTCGTTTTCATCATTCTCTCTCGTATTTTATGTTTTCCCACCTCGTCGTTGTGTTTTTGTCGCATTCACGACACATCCCTACATCCTTCATCATCATCCTGGGAGGGGTCCTTAGCCATTTTGGATCCCCGCCCTTGTGCCCTTCTTTCCTTGTTTTCTGTTCTTTTTATTATTAATTTCCCCTTTAATTTTGTAATGAGGGGGGCCATTATATGAGGGCCCCTTAATGGACCCTTTTTCCCCCTTGTTGACTCAATTGGGGGCCCATTGACCTCTCCCCTTTATAAGGGAAGAGGGGGCGCCCTAAACATTCAGACCAGGAAGAACAAGAGAAGAATGTCGTTTGTTTGATTTCTGGTCTCCCCCTTCCTTAGAGAAGAGATATCAAAAAGGGGGGGAGAAGAGGAAGAACGAGGAAGGAAGGGAAAAGGAGAATTCTACCTGTTCGCAGGTCGGAATCATTCCTAAAATTCCTAATCGCTGGGTTGAAATCTACCCTCTATTGGTGAGAGTAGAGCTCCAACAAACAAGGGAATCGACGGTGGTCGCCAGAAGAACATCTCTCAATCACTGATCGAGTTTCCTCCCTCTATAGCTGCGTGATTGGACAACCCTAAGGCCGCTGATCGATAGTCACACCCAGTCCGTCGTGGGATCTCGACCCTCTGATAAAAAATCTCACAAAATTTAGCATTCACGCGTCTTCTCATCGCCGTTGATCATCGTTAATCCTATAGGGACCATGAGCTAACTCTACTACCGTTGCTAGTGTTTGGGGAATCGATCTGCTGCCATCAATTCAGCTGACGCTCCAAGGATCTACTGCCACCGTCATTGGTGTTCGTGAGCAAATTCTGCTGCTGCCAATTCAGCTATTGCTCCAAGAACCTCCTGCTGCCGCCTCCGGTGTTCGTGGGCAAATTCTGTTGTCACCAATATCCTGCTCACGCTCCAAGAGCCACAAGAAATCACTGTTACTGAGGGTGTTCGGAAAGCCGTCGCTCGACAAACGCTAATTGACTCTCCACGCCAGGGCCATCTCTCCCTAAGCGGCCGGTCAGCGAATCGCCCCGCAACAGAAGCCCGATCACCACTTGGTGGTCAGAGCTTGCAACTTGTTGGTGCAAATCCATTGGGGTAGAACCATCACCCGTGACAGTGCTCGCCAGTGTAAGCCCGGTCGACCGACCACACCCACGATAGTCACCGCATTATCGGTCAATTGTCTTCCACGAAGGTGGACTGTCTCATGGCCGCTCTTCTCGCCCTAACTGCTCGTCGACATTGGTGCCGCGCCATCACTAGGGTCACACCAACGGCGGCCGGGTGTCAGCTTGAGTCGCGGATGTTGCCGCCCTCGTCTTCCACTCCTCTTCGCCCTTTACCACTAGCTTCGGCATCGCCCTTTGCTCTTCGAGCCACCGCCTGCTCTCCGGTGTCTCTCTGCTCCACCCGCTCTGAATCGCCGCCGACGTTGACAAAATTCTGAACCGCGAGCCACACCAACGAGGTACGCCATCCTCTTCTGACGCTTGTTTATTTACCTTTTTGCAGTATACTTTCGTCTCGACTCCACCGCGCTCGAGCAAGGTAGGTGAGAGAGGCAAATTGAGAGAAACTATGACTTTGTGAGTGTCTTATTGTTACGGACGAGACCGTACGTGCGAGCCCTACGGATAGATTCCATTCTGTCGTAGACGCCTTCGTCGCTCTGACAAGGGTTGAGAGGCCACCGTCACCATCACCAGGTGACCCGTCCAAGCTTGGAGCTTGGCGCCTCCCTCGAGTTGGAGCCTGCACGTACGACACGTAGGACATCCATTCATCACATCGTAGTTACATAACCCATTAGGGTTGCATCCATCGGATGACGACACCGTCGACGTTCAATAACACCATCTCTTATCGGCACCGAGCCATCATACTCAGTGTCGACCGGACGGTGTCCTCGACGACGTCCGACACCAGGTGCTTTATCAAATGTTCAAGGTATAAGTTGTGTATTGCGCAGAATCCAACACATCAATCATAGCCACCAATTGATGCATGCATTAATATACTCTTTGTCCATATTTAATATTATATAAATAAAACACATAATTAATTATGTATTAATAAATTATTAACTCAACTAAATATCAGTTTTATGTGATAAATTACCGTATCATATGTCTTTTGTAATTTGCTGATGCTTACCTTGTTCTGCTTAATGTCAAGTGGTTACTCTCTCACATTTTTTCGGCGCCTATCTTAACAAAAGAGCAATGAAGGAAAATAGATAAAAATATGTTCGTTTTATAATTTCAAGGTGGAATAGTGCAGCATTTCCCCATGCTTGAGTGCATCGCATTATAATTAATGGAAGAGAATGGTAAAAAATTATAAGTTCAAGCCACATCCTAGAAGAAAGGATAAATCACAAGGCAGAATCTTGATTAGAGGACGAGACTTCATTCATAAAAAGGAGCCAGGCCCAACTCCCGCATATTCAGACATTGAGAGAGTTGGAGGCAATGTTTTGGATGTGAGCACTTTTGGAACCAGAAGTAATTATCCAGACCTAAAACTATAGCATCAAAGGATGCACACATGTGGATAGAATGAAAGTCATTATGGCCCTCCAGTCAAAAAGGATTAGATCAAAGTTCTATGAGAAATAGTTCACCTGTATTTAATCTTAATTAGCTCATTTGCAACTTTTAACTTTGAATTTTCCCTTGAAGTGGCTATCTAAATGAATTAACATTGTCCTCATGTTCCATCTCATGTATTAAGAGTGTCAAGTTGATATTAAAAAAGTATGATCAAGGGTTTGGACAATGGACTGCACGCTCCCTATTCAAAAGGAGGTTGGTGTGAACTTAAACCTTAGCCATGTTGAATGAAAATAGTGGTAGCCATGATTTGTAGGAATATAATAAAAAATATTCCATCTCTAGCTCTTTAATGTAATATTAAAGTCAGCATATGTCACCACAATTTTCATTATATTACCAATACATAGCAGAGTCCAAATTCTACCTTGTTATCAAGATCTCCTACGAATTCTGTCCTACAATATCGTACCAAAATCTAAACCAGGTAAACTTGGATAATTTGATGCCAATTCAATGATCCATAGGAAATTTGTAACTATCAGAGTCAGTAGATCAAGCAAAACGACTGCATAGCAGAAAGGCTTCACCCTCATATGTACATTGATGAACTTAATTTTAGGGTTTTAAATTTATAGTTGGTAATTGAGATAACAAATAATACTTAAATAAGGATAAGTCTATATCCAAAGGAACCATAGTTTTAGTATTTGATGAATCTTTAAAATGCAGATTATGGAATGAGAAGGGATGTTTTATGAGTTAACAAGAATGTGAAGAAATTTAACTGATGTCGAGATCAACATGCATAATAATAGATATTGAAAATATTGAATTTATTTATGAGTTGGAGAATGATGGGGAATAATAACATGCTAAATGTTCCCATAATTTCATGCATTTGATACAAATTTACGCATTTAGTGTTGAATTTGTAATCTCAATAACTAGACTATTTAAGTATTCCTAAATTTCATTGGCATATCAGTGAATGCCTATTTTAGACATTTTTTAATTAAACCTCCTTGACATCTATGGAAAGAAAGTTAATCGCTGAAAAATATTTTCATGTTATATTTGTAAAGGACTTTTTGAGGATTAAAAGGGATGGAGCATTTTATTGGGTTATTGAAAAATACATTTTACTAAGCTATTGGGCCAGAGTAGTGTATTTGTTATTTAGGATTTCAAAGTAAAATTAGATGAGATTGATAGCTTAATAAATTTGCCCATAATCACATGTATTTTATATTACTTTATTCATTTAAATATTTTTTTATCATGTTATTCAATATATCATTTGAATACTTCTGAACTTCACATAAACATCACTTTATACACATTTTGGGCATTTTTCACTAACTCTCATTTATTTCTATGACAAGTAAGTTTATTAATAATGAATATTATAATTTTCCATATGAGCTAAATGTTTTTGGAATCCAAATTGGATAGTGAGCGATCACCTAGTACAGATCATGGGATGTTTAGAGCTATATACTGGGGTACTTGGGCTATACTGGAGCAGTTTCAGTTATGTGCTTGAAATAAGCAGTTAGTTGATGACCTAAATCTCTCCAAAATTCACTCTAAATTCCCCCCATAATGGGGAGCACGAAGTTCAAATGAAGGAGCTCTAAAGATTCACATACAAACAATGGGAAAAGGGGGAGGAATGGCAAAGGAGATTGATAACATGCAATTTTATCATGCAAAATCATGGAATGTATAAGAAATTTTCACCTAAAATATTAATATTGCATGTTATCATTATGAAAATATAAGCAATTTCCAAAAAAATTTGTTTTTTTACAATTTTATGAATTTTTAGTTAATTATGCACAATTTTCTGATTTTATTTTAATGGAAAAATGATTTTTAAAGTCAAAATATATTTTTAAATGAATTTATTTCAGTTGAAAATATATTCTTATAATTTTTCTGATTTTTCCACATTTTTTTAGAATTTTCTGGGATGATTTAGAGCCAAAAATGAAATTTATTTCATAAAAAAATCATTCTCGGAATTTTTTTTATTAATCACAGGCGTAAATATCAAATTTTTATTGTTTAAAGGGCAATTTTCCGATTTTTTAAACCGCGAGGGTTTTTTTTATAATTTTCCAGGCGATTTCTATTGTTTTTCTTTTATTTTCGAGTGCGTGGCGCTTCGCAGAAGGCCACGTCGCCTCTACTGCTACAAAGCGGAATAATTAATGGTTTTGAATAAAAATTGATTTATGCCTCTGTCCATAGCGCGCCACGCTGAGGCGGCGTGTCACGCCCTCGCGCATCGAGCGCTTTGTACTCACCTGTCGCGTACAAATCAAACTTATTGTGTTTTGAAATTTTTCTGTTATGTAGGGGTACGTGGCGCAATTTCGTGGCTCAGCGCTTGAACAAAGGCCCACCGATCGGCGAATCAGAGTGCGCCACGTCGCACTCTAACCGCTCGACCTGAGGAGAGAGAAAATAAATTCAAAATTAGGCCTAAATCTTCAAAAAATCATAACTTTTCACCCTGATATCCAAATGACCTGAAATTTTCAGCGTTTGTTTGTAATAATCCTAACCACCTTTCTGAGCCAAGAACACTGTAAATTGGGCTCAGAAAGGTGGCGAAAGGGAACTTTGATTTTAAGCTCCAATACAATTGGCCTGGAGGACACAGCTTATTTCAACAGTTCAGATCCGGATTGGGGCCTCTCCAAAGTCTTGTAAGTCTTCATACCTCTTCAGATTCGTGATTTCTTGAAGTTCTAACACGCCAAGGCATAGGCGAAAGGTATATGCCCTAGATTCATGAATTTTTAGAGAGAAGCAGAGGATCTTTGGTTAGAAACCAAAAATTCTATCTTAGGAGTTAGATCTAATCATAATTCAACATTTTCTATCAGTTAGATCTGTCAATTCTGAACAGATCTGACTGTTTAGACAAAAATCCCCAAATTTCATGCACTTTCTCTCTCTAGATTAAACTTTCACTTTCTCTCTCTAAAATTCAAAATTCAAGTTTCAATTCTTTAATTCTCATCAATCTGAACTTCCACACAAAATTTCATTCAAAAATTCTCTCATTCAATACCTTAATCCTAAAAATTTCATAAACTCTCTTAATTTTCTCTCTCTTCAAGTCTCTTACATTGAAATTCCACTTAAATTCACTAATTCACTCAGAAATTCTTGCAGACTGCCTCTCTAGGGTTCGACTCCTTACTCATCATTTTACTAAAATCTAAATTGAGAAAGGAATTATAAATTTCATTGCATAAGCCTAAGCAAACAACGACAAATTAGCGATTATAAACCGTAAAATTTAGGCTTATCAGAGATAAAACTGGAAAAAAATAGAAGGGCGAATAAAGTAAGTGTTTTGAATTTCTCTTCCTTTGCTCATCTTTTAATTCCATTTAAAAATGTCTGATCCTGTAAAAATACGACTTTCCAAGTTTAAGAAGAATCTTTCAGGGATGAAGACATGACCATCATCACTTTAAGAAACTAGATTTATTGTTTCATCGTCATCTCTATCCATTTTCCTTATTTTACCTTTATTTTACATCACTTTATCTCTTTATCCAACCTTGCAAACTATCTCTATTTTCTTAACCTAAAATTTCATTTAAAATTTCATTCATTTACCCTTCCCAATTCACATCTCATTCATCTTTATTTAAGTCCTGTTCTAATCCAGTTAAAAAATTGCTTTGTCTTTCAGGGTTTCCGGTCACCTGACTTTATCTGGGCTTAACCATATTTTGCGTAGTCTGTGTCACTTTTAGGGGTTCCTTTGACCCATGAACCATTCCTAAGCTGAGTAATATTATTTAGTTAACTTTCAGAGTGAAAACTTAATATGAAAAAATATATATATATATATATTTTCATATTAAGTTTTCACTCTGAAAGTTAACTAAATAATATTAAATGAATTTTTATGTTAAGAAAATTTCTAGCTATCTTGACCTTCAAATAAAATATTTTTATCATATCTATCTTTTTTTTTAATTTAATTGTAGGAAAAATTATAAAAATCCAAAAATATTTTTCTACTTTCTAAAATTAAATAAATTAAGGATAATTTACGTGTAATGTTTTTAATCAGTCAAATATAAATTCTATAAAATAAAAAATATCAAAAATATTTTTGACATGTGAGTTTATTCTTTCATTTTCAAGCTTATAAAAATTTTAAACTTTGACTACTGCTTGACTATGAATCAACCGTTTACTTGGCCTTTATTTTTTATTTAGTATTAAGTAGAAAAATCATAATAAAATATTATTGCTTAAGTCCAAATTTAAACAACGTCATAAACTTCTAAATTTTGACTCATGATGTTGGGACCGAGTCTTGGATTCCTTGACTAATCACTGTAACATTCAATTTGAAGGTCAGACTAAAATTTATGGTATGCAGCCCTCAATAAAAAGAAGAGAATAAAATGGATATGAAAAAAATAAGGAAATGCAGGACATGCTTCTAGTTATCATGCCCATTTATAAGTATTCTTCCACACTCTCAATGGATAATACTCTCAATGTTACAGTCATTTTGGACGTGCCCTAGGCAGTAGGATAATACTCTCAATGGTATCGGTTGTTTGACCTGGTTTATTGAAGTATTTTGAAGTGGTCATCCTTTGCACATCCTTTTCTCATATGGGAAAACACTTGACCCTGGCAAAGCATGACGATCCAAAGTTTAGGAGGAGGCACTGGGCCTAGACATGAGCAATACCACTTTAGGAGCCTAGATCAAGGTGTTTTCTATTATTCATCTCCATAACCTCCATTTTTTTGTTAATTTTCCATTATTCAATCTCTATCTGCCAGTTTCATCTCTCAAGAGTTCCACCATTTTCTATCTCAAATATCAAACTCTATATTTAGTTTCTCTCTAAAATCTCATAAAATCCTTTGTTTCCCCCTCAAAATTCCTGTGCTACTATTCCTCGTCGTTGAGTGTGCAGGCCGTCCGATCAGGACTGTGCGCCCAAGAACCGGCTGTAAAAGTGATGGCGCATGCCATCGAAGATTGTCGATGATGTCATCTGCCCCGCCCACCACCGTCATCGAAGATCGGGTGAAATTGCTTCAATTATCGTATTTTGTTTCTTCGTTCTTTCTCGTGTTTTATGTTTTCTCGTCTCGTCGTTGTGTTTTTGTCGTGTGCGCGACGTGTCCGTACGTGTGTCGTCGTCGTTGTCACGCGAGGGATCCCTTTGCCTCCCCTTGTTTTCTTTTTATGTTTTCATTTTTCTTTAGTTTGTAGTGAGGGGGGCCCATTATATGACCCTCCTTAATGGACCCTATTCCCCTGTTGACCCTCCTAAGGGGCCCGTTTGACCTTCCCTTTATAAGGGAAAGAGGGGCGCCCTAACTCTTAGATTTGTTTTCTTTTGAAATCAAATTGAAATTTTCATCAAAGAAGACAGGTTTCCCCCTCCCGCATAGGAAGAAGGGAGGGTGAAGAAGGGAAGAAGGGGTGGGGGGAAGAAGATTTGGAGAAGGAAGGGGGCTTGCGGGAAGATCAACCCATCCCGCTGGTGGGTCTTAGAAGGCCATAACCCCCCCTCCCTTTCTTTTTTTCCTATTCTTCTCCCGACGTACAGCTACACGAACGGCAAATCTGCCACTCGCCGAGTGGAAATCGACATCCTCAATCCGTGCCGCGGAAATCATCGACGAAGCTCCTCAACACGCTGCTTATTTTACAGGGTAGGAACCCCACCGAAATTAGGAACAAATTGACTGAAGCCACCGTCGCGGCCCCTATCAATTCTTGGTCGTATTTTAGCGGAGAATTGGCGGAGGTCGCCGCCGTCGCTTGAGACTATTCTGGTCTATTTTAGGCGGAGGAAAATTAAATGGTAGTCCCCGCCATTGCTCGGGTCAATTCTCCGTCGGGTCTGGGCGACGAATTTCAGGCACCAACGTTGGCTGACGCCACTGCCGCCGCTTGGCCGGAGAGTTGGGTGAAGGACCACCTGCCATCGATCATTCGACTCACGATCGAATCTGGGAGTCGACTTTGGGCACCAACATTGGCAGACGACAGCCAGGACGATCCCGTTCAACTTTCATGGATTGGGTCTACGCCTGACGACCAGGTGCCGAGCAGGCTTGAATTGATCAGCCGGTACCGGTCGACTCGATTCTACCCACCGACACAGAACAAGGGGAGCTATCGTTCAACTCCGGTCTATAAATGACTCCCCCTCCCAGACTTGCCATGCTGGACCAGCCGGTCGTCAATCAAACCAAAGCCACTCGATCCGAGAGTTGACCGCCACACAGTGTCCTCGCCGTCCCGACTCGCTCAGCGGCGCTAGTTGCTGCCGTCGGTTGTCTTGGCCTACGTCCCACTGCTGAGACGACTCATCGCTTGCGGCCGCCGTCGGACCCCGCCCACACCGGTCCATAAGGACGCGCTACCCGGATCCCTCGCAGCATGAGCTGAAGCCTCGCCTCGCGCCATCCTCTTCGGTCCCCTCTTCACTCTCCGCCGACCGCTTTCCGGTTCCTTTACTTTGTATCTGCTCCAGCTGCCGCATCGACGAACAGCCTGCACGACTAGCAGGCCGACGACTAGGTACACCCTCTTTCCACAGTTTGTTATTTTAGCATACGTAGTATACCTTCGTCTTGATTCCCCCATGCTCGGGCTAGGTAGGTGAGAGAGGAAAGAATTAAGAGAAAACTACGACGATACTTGAGTGTTTTACCGGTACGGAGGAGATTGTCCGCTACGTGCGAGCCCCATGAAAAGATTCCGTTCGGCCGTAGACACATTCGTCGCTCTGACAAGGTTCGAGAGGCCACCGTCGCCGTCACTCGGCGACCTTGTCCAAGCTTGGAGCTCGGCACCCCCTCGAGTCCGAGCCTACACATGCGATACGTAGGGCACTCATCTTCGCATTGTAGTTCCATCGTCCCGTTAGGGCTCATCCGTCGGATGAGGACACTGTCGACGTTCGATACCACTACCACTTATCGGTACCGAGCCATCATACTCGGTGTCGACCGAATAACGTCCTAGACGACGTCCAACATCAAAAAGCTTCTTGAAGCTTTAATTTGTATAAGAATAGAATGGAGGTAGAAGAGAATGAGTAGAGAGAGAGAGAGAGACAGACAGACAGAGACAGAGACAGACAGAGAGAGAGGCAGAGACATAGACAGAGACAGAGACAGACATAGAGACAGACACAGACACAGAGACAGAGATAGACACAGAGACACAGAGAGAGAGAGAGAGAGAGAGAGAGAGAGAGAGAGAGAGACAGCGAGACAGAGAGACAGAGAGACAGAGAGACAAAGAGGCACACAGAGAGAGACAGAGACATAGACAGAGAGAGAGAGATAGAGACAGAGAGACACAGAGAGAGAGAGACAGAGACATAGACAGAGAGAGATAGAGACAAAGAGACACACAGAGAGAGACAGAGACATAGACAGAGAGAGAGAGATAGAGACAGAGAGACACAGAGAGAGAGAGACAGAGACATAGACAGAGAGAGATAGAGACAGAGAGAGACAGAGAGAGAGACAGAGACAGAGAGAGAGAGAGAGAGACAGAGAGACACAGAGAGAGAGAGACAGAGACATAGACAGAGAGAGATAGAGACAAAGAGACACACAGAGAGAGACAGAGACATAGACAGAGAGAGATAGAGACAAAGATACACACAGAGAGAGACAGAGACATAGACAGAGAGAGAGAGATAGAGACAGAGAGACACAGAGAGAGAGAGACAGAGACATAGACAGAGAGAGAGAGACAGAGACATAGACAGAGAGAGAGAGACAGAGAGACAGAGAGACAGAGACAGAGACAGAGAGAGGGAACAGGAGCAGACACACCAAGATAGGTGGTTAGAGTCATTAATTCTGCAAATTAATTCATCACGTTGGTTCGTATTTATAGTGCTCTTTATGATGTAATAGACGTTATGTAGTCGTTTAATCCTAGCTGTTATAATTGGCTATTACAGTTAACCAAACTGATACTGTCCATTAGTTTGTTGTCTATCTACAATTTGATCCTGGCCTTTTATGTCTCATCCTATCTATGTTTGATCTTACATCTATCCTGACTACCAATTCTCTTAACGAGTATAAGATAAGTGTCATGTTTTTACTAGCTAATCTTTATTAGAGTTTCTATTGGTTGCCACTGCTGCTGACGTGTCTACAAAGTTGTTGACTCTGAGCTCCGTCTTCATCTTCCTTAACACCCCGGGTCAAGTGCCACAAGCCCCCACCGCCATGCACCCACCACCGCACAAAGGGGAAGCAGCCTAGTTCATAGTTTTATGGAAGTTTAACGTAAACTTCTCTCCGATCTAAGAAACATTAATAAGCATGATAACTCCTTGATCCTAAAGCGATCTCAACCTTGAGATCTTCATTGCTAGGTGAATTGGTTTTTACTATCTGAGAGAGATAAGTCTTTATATTCAAAAAGATGTGTTGCTACACATCAAGATCAACATCCTATGGAGATTATGCATCTTACTTTTAAATTTATGTTGTAAAGCCATCTTTTTGATTGCTAAAATATTTATCATCTCCACTCCCTATGTAGCTTTATGTTCACCTAGCGTATATTTACAAAAGATTTACTCAAAACATAATTAAATACCTCATTGACCCTTTCGGTTCTTCCGGAGCTATACAAATAACTATGTATAGATCTGACGAAGGGGGAAGATCTCTCGCTCGAATTCTCATGAGGGTTGTGAAATTATGAAGAGACGAGAAGGGCATCTGTAAAAGTCGTCTCTTCAAATATGTACTGGACCTAGTGACTCAATGGGGAAGGTCTCAACAAATATTTGCTGGGCCCGCCAGGGGAAGGTCGCCACAAATATTTGCTGGGGCGCCAGGGGAAGGTGTCTATCTTTATCTTCGCCAGGGCATTTAGAAGGCCATCTATGTCATTAATAATTTTTCGGGGAGGCCCAGAGCCCAGTTCACGTCAATGAGACGAGACAGGAGTGGTGTTACCAATTTATTCATCTTTGGGTCTCCGCACCGTATGGGATAATTTATAGTATTAGAATCTCGAAGAATTCTGCAGCCGTGAACACTTCGTTTTGAGTTAATGCAGTGGAATGTCTCAGGAGAGAGTAGCCATAGGCACGAGAAACGCAGACTGTAAGGAGAAATCCATTCCCAGCCATGTCATCTCCGACTAGAAACTTTGATTTATCAGGTCTGCATTCCTTTCCGGCCCCGTCATTGGAAATTTAGGTTTACGGGGTTTCGTTTAACCATGTCACGTCAGTCACTCAGAACATTGCCGCTCGTGCAACTTCTGGCAGAGGAGATGACAGGAGGAAATGGGTAGCGATATTCTTTCCTGAAGAGGCCTTAGGACTCCGCCACTCCGGCATGGAAACCAGCGGTAGAGTCGAAGTGAGAGAGATCCGCCTTTATGGCTCCAGTAAGCGTGCTGGCGACACGACGTGCAACAGAGCCCGTGTTTGCTCAGCAGCTTTTGTATCCTCTCAAAGACCGCGGCATACGACCTTTTTACTGTTTTCTCTCTCCAAGTCTATCAATCTCTGTCATCCCCAGGTGAAGAACTAGCCGCCAAGTCTCCTTTGTTTCCCTTTTTTCTTTCCCTTGCTCTATCATTTTCGTCATTTCTCCTGCGAACCGAAAGATCAAGAGTCTAATTATCGGGGCAAAAATATTGACGAACTCAAGCCACGTAAGAGCATGTCCTGAGGGGAAATTCTACATTTACTATGTTCTGCTTTCATGCGACATTGCGGGAAAACCTGATACGTCGATTCGTCAAATATTTTCGGTCTGAGACTGATAAACATCCTTCCGTTGGCATTTAGTTTTCAAGGGTATCACAGAACAACGAAAGAGACGCGGACACTATCAATCTAGGAAGAAATTCGCGAGCCCTTATCTGCAAAGACCGAGACAGCAGCGTATCTCGTCGAGATCCTTCGGCCGAAGAAGATGGTTCTAAAGCAGCACAGACAAAGGACGTGGGAATTGAATACGTAGGTACGAGGGGCATGACCTCTGTTCCTCTTTCTCTCGATCATTAATTGCGTGGATCAGGCGCCCATCTCTTTCCACCGGGAATTTCAGACCCCACACGTGGAGAAGGAATCGCCGCCAATTACTATGTCAGAGCTAGGGTTCGTGAACAAACGATTAACAAAATCGGACAGAACCCAATCCGTCATTTCTCTTGACGGCCGAAAGATAAACGGCTTGAGACGACTCTTACAATTAATGATAAGAATTCCAAACTAATGGTCCATGGACCAACATTAATCTTTGGTTTTGCATTTTTAGTTGACATGAACATTCTTAGATTTCTCCCACCCTGCACAACTTGCGAAGCAGCTTCGGGGCTGAGATAATCAGATATACAGTACTATCAAGTTGTGGAGAGAAGAACGGATCATAGTATTAGACTAATAGTTCATGAAGAAGTTACGGCTTGGGGTGGGGAGCAACAAAGTGAACAACGTCTTGAAGAAGGCCGCAATCGGGGGGTCGCTGGGTTTGCTGCGTGGCATAAAAGGAAGAAGCGCTCGGCGAATTGACTCGGCTGCCGCCGCTGAATTGAACGTTGAACTGCGACGCGAGATGGCGGCGGTGGAGAAGAAGCTCGGAGCAGAGCGTGGCCGTGGAGTGACATGGCGAGAGTACGTGGCTGCTTCCTCTGACCGTCGTGGGGATGTAATGGGTGTGCTGGCCTTCGTAGGTCGTGATCACGATTGATGGATCTTGATGAGATCTCTCCACCCTCTTCTTCACTGTACACTTAGGCGTGGTGCAACGGTAGTAGCTTCTACACACATAAATAGGGAGAGGTTATAAAGCCGAGCGATATTGCCGTAGAATTCGGAAAAAAACACTCGCGAGTCTTGGTTGAGAACCTTGGATATGCGCTGTTTTTTACGGCCTTCTGACCGTATTTCCTCCACCGGTAGCCGTCTTCGAGGTGGTCTACTTCGCTTTTTGTCATGAAAGCGAACCGCGGTTCCCTCGCCCGCTTCTCGCCCTTCTTCCGAGCTTTCATCCTGGGGACAGGCATTCGAAGAACGTCAAAAACGAAGAATTATAATAAGTCACACACTAAATGCGCGAATCTCGTTTGGGATGTGCTGCGAGAAAAAAGGATTCAATCTTGGAAATAGTCCCAAATCGACAGAGAACGAGCAGCAAAGACAAGCACCGGAAATCAGCGACGGAATCCCTAAAATTGGAAACCTAATTCTGTCCGCTGTAAGAATCTTCTGGAACGAGGTTTCAAGCAGCATCCCAAGAACCCATCTAGTGAAATAAGAAAAATATCACACGATTATATAATCATCAGCTTACAGATTCTTGGACTTCTGACTTCCGTTGTCCTCATCATCAGCTTTGGCTACTTCTCCAATACCTTTCGTATTCCTCTCGGACTCCTCGTCTCCATGCCCCTCCGTTGATGATGACGAAGCGGACGAATTCGGAGGGGACGGAACAGAACGGCCAATTGCCATGATGCCGGACGGAGCGGTGTGTTGTTTATCATCCGCCACTCCTTCAAATAACTCTCCCCCAGAACGCGAGGTTGAGTTGTTGAAGCCGCTCTCAAGGTCGTGATAGCCTCCAAATGAGCTCGAAGTGCCCGTATAGCAGAGATCAGCGCCGAGAAGTTCGCTGGGCCCAGAGAGAAGTAGTTTGCTGCGGAAACGAGACAAGTTTCGATCCTGGTCTGCTGAGTCGCCATGGATGGGCACGGTGTCTTTAGACATTCGACTGTCTTAAACCTGCAGAGACTCTGCCAGAGGTTCGATCTTCCAAAAGAGGTCGCAGGAGACACCGATGAAGGAGAACCTGAAGCTGCGCAGAGAAATAAATATATTAATGAAAGTCACCAGTCTTTGTATCGTCGAGGGGAGGGTACGACCAGTGTATGATCTCTCTCTCTCTCCCTCTCTCTCTCCCCCTCTCTCTTTCTCTATATCTCTCTTTCCCTCTCTCTCTCTCTCTCCCTCTCTCTCCCCTCTCTCTCTTTCTCTATATATCTCTTTCCCTCTCTCTCTCCCCTCTCTCTCTTTCTCTATATATCTCTTTCCCTCTCTCTCTCCCCTCTCTCTCTTTCTCTATATATCTCTTTCCCTCTCTCTCTCCCTATATATATCTCTCTTTCCCTCTCTCTCTCCCTCTCTCTCTCTCTCTCTCTTTCTCTATATATCTCTCTCTCTCTCTCTTTCTCTATATCTCTCTTTCCCTCTCTCTCTCTCTCTCTATATCTCTCTTTCCCTTTCTCTCTCTATCTCTCTTTCCCTCTTCTCTCTCTCTATATCTCTCTTTCCCTTTCTCTCTCTATCTCTCTTTCCCTCTTCTCTCTCTCTCTATCCTTGTTGCGTAACGTTTACACCATTATCTTCTGTAATTCATGAAGACTAAAAAATGATAGAGACGGCGCTCAAACCTGCGAAACATGAGTAAGATTAAAAAACCCAATAAATACTGGAAATTTTTTATTCGGCTTCTTATCTAAATTGGGTCTCTTTTACGTAGTGGGGGATTCGGTCTCTCTGAATTAAATATGCCCACGTCATCTACCACTAAAAACTATTATTCAAACTTTAAAGCAGTTGAATTAGCGCCTAACGCAGCATCCCTCCGCGAGTTAAAAAAGATAAACTGGATGGAGGTGCAGACCAACAAAGACTTCTTAGACGAATAAAATTTGTTATCCAGCGGAATGGGGGCGTTCGGCGGTCAACACGTGCGTGTATTTAGTAGAACGTCACAATTCAAGACCTCGTGATCTGTTTGTCTGCATAAGTTTTTTGGCCCTCGTTGCCGCCCGGCGCCGCAATTGAAGTGGTCCGTGGAATTGTGTCTCAATTTCTCCAAACCCTAGCGTCCACCAACTATTGCGATATTCCATAAATTTTATTGAGAGTTTCATGTATCATGGATTAATGGTGCTCAGAATATTCCATATAATTTAGGCTGTCCACATTAAAATTTTAATTTGGTGGAAACTTAACACTTCCGAGGCAAGACTGCAGAATGAGGACTGTAACTCTTAGGATGAATATACGCAAGCTTGCATAAAACGGAAGATAACCTTTCTTTACATTTTTAGAAACTTTTACTGATTGATTGGCTTAGGAAGAAATATTCGCATTTATGGACTCAAGTCATTACCATAATTTTCCGATTGGCAAAGATCAATTATTCCATTGTTCCGGGAGATAGGGGCAAACATCAAAGATAAATATTGACGTGTATTATTTTCTGAGAGCTACTTAAATTGTTGGATCACTATCGTGTATTTTTTCAGTTCTCTAGCACCTAAATTGTTGGATCACTGTCGAGTTTAAATCATATTTTGGAAAGATGGATGGGGATGGTGTCCTTAGACTCAGTCGTCGAAATGACGAAGCGAATCGAGGTCTTGACGGAACTAGGAGATTCGGAGGTGACCGGCTCGAACGGCTAGATGATGGCGCCTCTGCCGGCGACGTCTCTTTGGTTGTGGGGCTTTGGTGTACTAAGACCGATGATTGACACCGAGAGCATGAGATTATTGACATTTCAGTGCTTCTTCCAATCTCTCTCTCTCTCTCTCTCTCTCTCTCTCTTTAAGTAGGGAAGTAGTAGCGTTAGGCCAGAAAGAGGCCCTACAAGAATCTGTACCATCGAAGCATGTGGAAAATAGGTACAATCTCGACTGTAGGGTATGGGTGGAGGGGAGGGGGAAGAACGAGAAGAAAGATATGGGGTAGCGAAATACAACGCAGCGGAAAAGAAAGATAGGAGGGTTATCATATCATCTGTAGGCCCAAGCCCCAGAGTCGTCGCGTGTGTCAAGAGTATGGTAATAGTATGAGTTGAGATAAAGTGAAACCAGGACAATTGTATTACCGGAACGTCATTATATTGAGAGTATGGTAAGCATATTATTTATTATTCCAATTTCATGAAAAGGAGATAATACTATGCCGTCGCTTCCATCTTTATCTGGTCAAAGGTGAAGCAATGTGTTTCCTTCTTTTTCCATAACCCATACTTCGACTCTTTTGCGACTCTTTCTCTGGAACTTTCTTTAGGTCAATCTTAAGGCGTGTTCATATTGGACGAGAGCTACACTGGGATGGCGATATAGTAAGACTGAGAAAGAGGGGAAGATAGAGATGTGCCTAGGAAAGTAGGAATAGAGATAGACAGACAGGCAGCC